>NC_091286.1:23167259-23449759 GCF_032444005.1 Ranitomeya imitator | reverse complement strand
TCCCGCCCCACCCTGTGGCTTCCCTGAATCCCAGATAAAAAAAAGAAAAAATAGGGTTCCTATTTAGGGGGTTTTCTGATGTGAATCGCATCTCATTTCAGCCGCGCCACTTCCGTGGATGCGGCCTCCCTGTCCCCTGTTCCGGCGCGGCTGCCTTTACGGACCACCGCGCCACTTCTTGTCCAGGCACGCTATCTGCGTGGCCTTGCTCAGGGGGGGGGGGGACATTTCCGCCTCGGGTCCTGCAGGCTTCCCAGCCCCAGCTTCAGCGCGGCGGCTTCGGCCCTCAGTGGCTCCCCTGCTCCGGCCGCTGTTTGCGGCCGTTCATTTCTTTTCTGCGTGGTGGCTTTGCCAGCCGTCGCATCGCTCTGGCCGCTGTATGCGGCCGTTCTTTTCAGCGCGGCGGCTTCCCAGCCGCCACATCGCTCGGCGCTCCGGCCGCTGTTTGCAGCCGTTCATTTCTTTTCAGCGCGGCGGCTTTGCCGGCCGCCGCATCGCTTCGGGCCCCCTGCAGCTGCGTCCCTCTGGCCACTTACAGTGCCGCTCATCCTCCCTCAGCGCGGCGGCTTGCCAGACCGCCACACCGCTTTGGACCTGCGGCTGCGCTACTCCCGCCGCTGTAGGCGGCCGCTCACCCATCGCCTTCTGCGGCGCACTGTTCTCCGCTGCGGCCCTTCCACGCCGGTCACCGAACGCTAATTTAGGCCCCGGCTTCTGCCTGGGCCTACTTCCGGTGCCGGACTCCGCCCCCTTTCCTTGTTCGTCGGGCGGGCTTTTCTCCCGCCCGACAATTTCACTGAGAACCGCCTTTTCTCCTCCCACCGGCGCCATCTTGGGACTCCTGAACCACGAGTCCCCTCCTCCGCAACAAGAGAGTGATGTAGTACCAGGGATTCAAGCTTGAGGAGGCTAATTTGCATATTCCAGGTGCCTTCTGGGAAAGCGAAGAGTCTCCCTAAGCTAGAAGATCGTTGGGTACAGCCGGGACCAGCTGCTTGGAAAGAATCACCAAACCAGGGATTCAAGCTTGAGGAGGCCTTACGGCGCGCGAATTTTTGCCTGTAGGACATTATTACAAGAGAGCTTGGCTGAGTAGATTACACAAGAAGGAAAACACACAGCAAGTCAGCAGGATCTAGGAGCAACATGGCAGATGTGACAACCTACATGGTGAGCTGCAGCATGTGCTACATGTTCACAGATCGACCAGAAGAAGAATTAAATTTCACCTGTCAGAAGTGTAGACTAGTGGCCCTTTTAGAAGAAAAGGTGCGGGGTCTGGAAGAAAGAATAGCAACTTTGAAACTCATCAAAGAGAATGAAGACTTTCTAGACAGAACAGAAGCATCTCTACTGGTCACAGAAGGTGAAAAAAGTGTCAGAGAACCTCCAAAAGCAGATGAGTGGAAGCATGTGACCAAAAGAAGCAAGAAGACCATGGAGAAATCACCAACCACACAACTGAAGAACCGATATCAAATCTTTGTAGAGGATGAAGATGGCACACCTAAGGATGAAGCAATACCAGCAAGCAAAAAAGAAAAGGGCACACAGCAACAAGTGACAGCAAAAAGTACAGCCAAGAAGCAACGAAGAGTGGTGGTGGTGGGAGACTCACTACTGAGAGGCACAGAAGCAGCCATCTGCAGACCGGACATAACTGCAAGAGAAGTATGCTGCCTTCCAGGTGCGATGATCAAGGATGTGACCGATAGGATACCAAAGCTCTTCGGCTCCAAGGACGTCCACCCATTTCTTCTGATACATGTTGGCACCAATGACACGGCAAGGAAGGACCTACCGACAATCTGCAAGGACTTTGAAGAGTTGGGGAAGAAAGTAAAGGAACTGGATGCACAGGTAGTTTTTTTTCTTCTATCCTTCCAGTAGACGGGCATGGCACCAGGAGATGGAACAGGATCCTTGATGCAAACAACTGGCTAAGACGATGGTGCAGACAACAAGGATTCGGATTCCTGGACCACGGTGTGAATTACTTGTACGATGGACTCCTCGCCAGAGACGGACTACACCTCAACAAACCTGGGAAACACACATTCGCCAGAAGACTCGCTACACTCATCAGGAGGGCGTTAAACTAGAAGAAGAGGGGACGGGAAGAAAAACATTAGACTTGAACAAAGAAGATCCAGGAAAACATACTCAGAAGGGAGGTAAGAACATTTCTAAAACAATCCACAGCGAGGAGATTGGAACAAAACAAAATCCTCTAAACTGCATGCTCGCAAACGCCAGAAGCCTGACAAACAAGATGGAAGAACTAGAAGCAGAAATATCTACAGGTAACTTTGACATAGTGGGATTGTGGGAATAACCGAGACATGGTTAGATGAAAGCTATGACTGGGCAGTTAACTTACAGGGTTACAGTCTGTTTAGAAAGGATCGTAAAAATCGGAGAGGAGGAGGGGTTTGTCTCTATGTAAAGTCTTGTCTAAAGTCCACTTTAAGGGAGGATATTAGCGAAGGAAATGAGGATGTCGAGTCCATATGGGTCGAAATTCATGGAGGGAAAAATGGTAACAAAATTCTCATTGGGGTCTGTTACAAACCCCCAAATATAACAGAAACCATGGAAAGTCTACTTCTAAAGCAGATAGATGAAGCTGCAACCCATAATGAGGTCCTGGTTATGGGGGACTTTAACTACCCGGATATTAACTGGGAAACAGAAACCTGTGAAACCCATAAAGGCAACAGGTTTCTGCTAATAACCAAGAAAAATTATCTTTCACAATTGGTGCAGAATCCAACCAGAGGAGCAGCACTTTTAGACCTAATACTATCTAATAGACCTGACAGAATAACAAATCTGCAGGTGGTCGGGCATCTAGGAAATAGCGACCACAATATTGTACAGTTTCACCTGTCTTTCACTAGGGGGACTTGTCAGGGAGTCACAAAAACACTGAACTTTAGGAAGGCAAAGTTTGACCAGCTTAGAGATGCCCTTAATCTGGTAGACTGGGACAATATCCTCAGAAATAAGAATACAGATAATAAATGGGAAATGTTTAAGAACATCCTAAATAGGCAGTGTAAGCGGTTTATACCTTGTGGGAATAAAAGGACTAGAAATAGGAAAAACCCAATGTGGCTAAACAAAGTAGTAAGACAGGCAATTAACAGTAAAAAGAAAGCATTTGCACTACTAAAGCAGGATGGCACCATTGAAGCTCTAAAAAACTATAGGGAGAAAAATACTTTATCTAAAAAACTAATTAAAGCTGCCAAAAAGGAAACAGAGAAGCACATTGCTAAGGAGAGTAAAGCTAATCCCAAACTGTTCTTCAACTATATCAATAGTAAAAGAATAAAAACTGAAAATGTAGGCCCCTTAAAAAATAGTGAGGAAAGAATGGTTGTAGATGACGAGGAAAAAGCTAACATATTAAACACCTTCTTCTCCACGGTATTCACGGTGGAAAATGAAATGCTAGGTGAAATCCCAAGAAACAATGAAAACCCTATATTAAGGGTCACCAATCTAACCCAAGAAGAGGTGCGAAACCGGCTAAATAAGATTAAAATAGATAAATCTCCGGGTCCGGATGGCATACACCCACGAGTACTAAGGGAACTAAGTAATGTAATAGATAAACCATTATTTCTTATTTTTAGGGACTCTATAGCGACAGGGTCTGTTCCGCAGGATTGGCGCATAGCAAATGTGGTGCCAATATTCAAAAAGGGCTCTAAAAGTGAACCTGGAAATTATAGGCCAGTAAGTCTAACCTCTATTGTTGGTAAAATATTTGAAGGGTTTCTGAGGGATGTTATTCTGGATTATCTCAATGAGAATAACTGTTTAACTCCATATCAGCATGGGTTTATGAGAAATCGCTCCTGTCAAACCAATCTAATCAGTTTTTATGAAGAGGTAAGCTATAGGCTGGACCACGGTGAGTCATTGGACGTGGTATATCTCGATTTTTCCAAAGCGTTTGATACCGTGCCGCACAAGAGGTTGGTACACAAAATGAGAATGCTTGGTCTGGGGGAAAATGTGTGTAAATGGGTTAATGACTGGCTTAGTGATAGAAAGCAGAGGGTGGTTATAAATGGTATAGTCTCTAACTGGGTCGCTGTGACCAGTGGGGTACCGCAGGGGTCGGTATTGGGACCTGTTCTCTTCAACATATTCATTAATGATCTGGTAGAAGGTTTACACAGTAAAATATCGATATTTGCAGATGATACAAAACTATGTAAAGCAGTTAATACAAGAGAAGATAGTATTCTGCTACAGATGGATCTGGATAAGTTGGAAACTTGGGCTGAAAGGTGGCAGATGAGGTTTAACAATGATAAATGTAAGGTTATACACATGGGAAGAAGGAATCAATGTCACCATTACACACTGAATGGGAAACCACTGGGTAAATCTGACAGGGAGAAGGACTTGGGGATCCTAGTTAATGATAAACTTACCTGGAGCAGCCAGTGCCAGGCAGCAGCTGCCAAGGCAAACAGGATCATGGGGTGCATTAAAAGAGGTCTGGATACACATGATGAGAGCATTATACTGCCTCTGTACAAATCCCTAGTTAGACTGCACATGGAGTACTGTGTCCAGTTTTGGGCACCGGTGCTCAGGAAGGATATAATGGAACTAGAGAGAGTACAAAGGAGGGCAACAAAATTAATAAAGGGGATGGGAGAACTACAATACCCAGATAGATTAGCGAAATTAGGATTATTTAGTCTAGAAAAAAGACGACTGAGGGGCGATCTAATAACCATGTATAAGTATATAAGGGGACAATACAAATATCTCGCTGAGGATCTGTTTATACCAAGGAAGGTGACGGGCACAAGGGGGCATTCTTTGCGTCTGGAGGAGAGAAGGTTTTTCCACCAACATAGAAGAGGATTCTTTACTGTTAGGGCAGTGAGAATCTGGAATTGCTTGCCTGAGGAGGTGGTGATGGCGAACTCAGTCGAGGGGTTCAAGAGAGGCCTGGATGTCTTCCTGGAGCAGAACAATATTGTATCATACAATTAGGTTCTGTAGAAGGACGTAGATCTGGGGATTTTTTATGATGGAATATAGGCTGAATTGGATGGACAAATGTCTTTTTTCAGCCTTACTAACTATGTTACTATGTTACTATGTAGTACAGTGGTAAGGTGTGCAGGCTTGTAAACAGAGAGCTGTGAGTTCGAACCCCAGCAATGAAAGTTAATTTTAAGCAACGCAGATCGATCAAGATTACGGCAGCAGGCCTTACCGCCCAGGATCCCCCAGCCGATCCGCCCCAGAGTGATACCCATCCCAGGCTGGGCCTCCTCTCTGTCTCAATCGGTGGCCAATTTAACAGGGGTGTCTCAAACCCTGGTTTCCGTGCTGGATCGGTTACCCCTGCAGACCCCCGCAGTAGCCACCGGGTCGCAGGAAGCTCCGTCCAAGCCCTCCAAGGCTAGCTGCAAAAGGTCCAGACAGGAACGCCGGTCTGAGTCCTCTTCTCGCTCCATCTCGCCACTCGGTCCTCCTCTGCGGTCGGCGTCCTCCCTATCCTCCTCCGCTGAGTCAGGCGAGGCTTTCTCTGATGCGCCTTCGGAGGATAATTTGGGGCCGGATTCGCACCAAATCGCTAACATGAGGGATATGGTTCAAAGCCTCATTGGAGCGACCAATCAGACCTGTGGCATCGAAGATTCCTCTACGAAACCCGCAGATCAGGCGGTTTCGTTTAGACGGTCTAAACTACCTCCCAAGGTATTTGCTCCTCATCCTGAATTCGAGGAGCTTCTGGCCAGAGAGCGAATTCGTCCAGACGTTCTCAAAGAGACAAGCGTCCTGGAGTCTCATATCTCTTTCCTCCGGATCTCATTGCCAACCGGAATGAGAGGCGTTAGAGAACGACCTCTCCCCCTGTGGATCCGTCGGCTGCTAGACTTGCCGCCAACACAGTCCTTACGCTGTCCGGTGGGCGGCTCTGAAAGATTCCATCGATTGGATCATGGAATCCTTCGTGAAGTCGGCTTTCGAAACTCCCGCATCATCCCAATGCCCGGCTTTGGCTTCCTCATGGGTTTCGAAGTCTGTATCTGAGGGGCTAAACAACTCCGTTGGGGCATTCAAGCTGGAGCTCCGTCAGGCCGGCTGGTGGAACTTGCCACCCAGATTACTCATGCCGGGGAATAATTTGTTCCCGGGACGTCGCGTCTTCTGCTGCACAGGCGCCCAGTAATGTCGTTGCCAGCTGTCGCACTGTTTGGCTCAAGAGTCATCGAAGAAGTCCCTCACTAGCCTGCCTTTTCAAGGTTCACGTCCTTTCGGTTCCAAGCTGGACCAAATTATTAAGGACGCCACTGGTGGCACCAGTCCCCTTCTCCACCTTAGGCGGCTACTTTGGTCTTTTCGACCTTTCTCGTAGTTTTGCGGCATCCGATTCTTCGCAACTGCAGAGGCCACAGGCACGTTAAGAGAAGAAGGTATTCTTCGGCTCACTCTTTCCTGGCGTGCCCGCTACTCCTAAGGTGGATTCTCCAGGTCCAGGACTGGAAGTTATACCTAGGCATGACCCACGACTAGTCCCCAGCCCGTTTCTCAGACTGGGCAACCGTCTCCTGTTCCTCAGGGACGTCTGGTTCTCCTCAGCAGAGGTCGCATGGGCCAGGGCACCTGTTCCCTCTAGGCACAAAATCTTCATTTCACGGTCCTGGGATCGTTTCCTTCAAATCCCAACCTACGAGAGACCCCGCTCTAGTCCCGGGTTTTCTTTACTGCCATTGTTTCCCTCCTTAAATCCGGAGTAATCGTTCCCGTCCCAGAACAGGAACGGTTCACAGGCTTCTCTTCGAATCTTTTTGTACTGACAGAGAACGACAAGGTTCGTCCCAGTCCGGATCTCAATTTGCTGAACAAGAAGTTTCGTCGGAGACACTTCAGGACGATATCCCCTCGTTTAGTAATCGCTTCCATGGAGGCTCAGGAATTTCGGTTTCAGGCTCCCGAAAGTCTATCCATCTTTCCCGACATTCTAACCGTTGCGGGTGGCTCGTCAACAGGAAGAAGTTCCGTCTTGTTCAGCGCCTCGTATCTCCGGGCATGTTCTTCGACACTTGTCGGACCAGAGTCTTCCTTCCCGAAGACAAGATATCCCTCCTTTGTCAGGAAGTTCGCTTGCTCCAGGGTTCTCTGCTCCCCTCCTTTCCGATGGGCCTTAAAGGCCCTAAGGAGGTTGGTTGCAACATCGGAAGCAATTTTCCCTTCGCCTGTTTCATTCAAGACTTCTTCAGCAGGCTATTCTATCACAGGGGACAGGTCTGTCTTCTCCCTGCATCGTCCGATCCGGCTTTCTCCCGGGTCAAATGGTTCCTCGACTGGTGGCCGAGGTCACTTCTCTTATCCCAGAGTAGTTCCTTCTCAGCATATCCTTCCTTCCAGTTCCCTGGCAGGTGGTGACGACGGACGCCAGCCCGCTCGGCGGAGGCGCAGGGCTTTGTCTCCTGTTCTTTCAGGGTTATTGGTCGGCGCAGGAGTCCTCTTTGCCGATCAATGTTCCCGAGTTCCGGATCATCTTTCGGTCTTGCCTTCACTGGGTAAGGATTCTCAGCAGCCTGCCAATTCGAACCCAGACAGACAATGACACAGCAGTGGCATACGTCTACCACCAGGGGTGGACTCGGTGTTCTCTGGCCTCGGCCAAGATTTCAGGATCCTCCTTTGGACAGAGGCAACGGTCCTGGTGAGCTCCGCAGTGCATGTCCCCGGCGTGGACATTTAGGCCGCCGACTTCCTCGGCTTCGAGGGCCTCGCGGCAGGGGAATGGTACTTCAGGAGGTTTCCTGTCGGATTGCTCTTCGATGTGGGACTCCAGAGGTGGTCCTCATGGCGTCCCGATTGAACAGGAGGTCCCTCGGGTCGGCCCAGGGTCCCGTGATCCTCTCACAGTGGTGTTGACATTTTGGCCATTCCTTGGTCGCAGTTCCTGCTCCCCTATCGGTTCCCACCCCTTCCCTTGCCTTCCAAGCTGTCGAAAAAGATCAAGGCGGGATGGGTGCCGGTCATTCTGATCGTCCCGGATTGGCCCAGGAGGTCTTGGTTTGCAGACATCGTCAATCTTCTCGCGGACACCCCTGGTGCCTTCCAAACAGACCCGATCTGCTGTCTCCGGGTCCGATCTGCCACCCGAATTATCGGTCGCTCAGTTTAACGGCGTGGCTGTGGACTCCACTGTTTTAAGAGCGTCCGGCCTTTCGGCCCGGATGAGTCACACTATAATCCAGGCTAGGAAGCCTTCGTCTTCTTCCAGGATCTACTATTGTACCTGGAAGGCTTACTTTCGCTGATGCGAGTCCAACCGCTTTTCACCTATGTCCTTTTTCCCTGCCTTCCATTTGGTTTTCCTTCAGGCAGGACTGGATTCGGGCTTCGCTCTCAGTTCCCAAAAGGGCCAGGTTCCTGCGCTCTTCTTCCCTTTAAGAAGACTTTATCTCCTCAGCCACAGGTTAAGACCTTCCTTCAAGGAGTAGTCCACGCTGTCCCTCCGTTCAGGGCCTCTGTGGATTCATGGGATTTAAAGGTTGTGTTGGTTCTTAGGGGTTCCCCCCTTTGAGCCTCTCAGGGAGTTTTCCCTGTCAGTTCTATCTCGGAAGGTGGCTTTTCTCAGGTCCATCTCTTCGATCCGCCGCGTTTTTGAGTTGACGCCCATTTCCTGCCGACCTCCTTTCTTGATTTTCCACCAGGATAAGGTGGTCCCAGGCCTCCACCTTCCTTCCTTTCTCGAGGTGGTTTTCATCTTTCCACCTCAACGAGGACATCGTTCTACTTTCCTTTTGTCCAGCTCCGACTCATCCTCTGGAGCGATCGTTGAACAGGCTGGACCTCGTCAGGGCAGTGAGGATCTCCCTGGCTAGCACGGCCGCTTTCCGAAAGATGGATTCTCTTTTCGCCATCCCTGATGGCGTGCGTAGAGGCCTGCCGGCTTCCAAGGCGACGATTGCTCGCTCGATCAGAACGGCAATTTTGGAAGCTTACCGGGTCAAGCACAGAGGGCCCCTCCTGAGATGAAGGCTCACTCTACCCGGGCAGTCGGCGCTTCCAGGGCGGTACGTCACAGGGCTTTCGCCGACGGCTTTGCAAAGCGGCAACCTGGTCTTCCATCCACACGTTTTGCCGAACTACGGCGGACTCCAGCCTGGGCAGAAGGATCCTGCAGGCGGCAGTGGTGAGTCCTCGGACCTGATGGAAGTATGTTTTTCCCACCCCAGGGACTGCTTTGGGACGTCCCATGGTTCCTGTGTCCCCCAATGAAAGGCGATAGAGAAAACAGGATTTTTGGTTGCTTACCGTAAAATTTGTTTCTCGGAGCCTTCATTGGGGGACACAGCACCCTTCCAAGTTGAACAGCTCTGTTTACTGTCTACGTTTGGGTTCTTTGAACACTCTGAGTGTTTGAAGCTGTTAATCTATGAAGCGCCGTGGATTTTGTTGGCGCTATATATAAAGTTTATTATTATTATATTATTATTCTTTCTCTTTTACATGTTGCTTCTCCTACTGCTTTCTCACTAACTGAATATCTTTCTTCCTGTCGGTGGGGTGTACACTGCAGAGGAGGAGATAACTTTTTTATTTGCATAGTGTCAGCCTCCTAGTGGCAGCAGCATACACCCCATGGTTTCTGTGTCCCCCAATGAAGGCTCCGAGAAACAGATTTTACGGTAAGCAACCAAAAATCCTGTTTTCTAAATGCTGCTCAGACCCGATCACTGCTTCCACTTTGAGAAGAAAATGTAAAAAAAAAATAAAGCCCCATACGTGATTTAATCTCTTTATTGATCAGTAAGTAATAAAAATATCCCCAACCTTGCAGTGTCACAGTCTATAAATATATCTATACAGCCCAGCAGGATTCTGGTTTTGCATAGATCGTTGTATTAGTAACTGAATGGAGAAGTCGCCCCTGACTGCTGCGGCACCTCTTTGGATATTTAGCACATGCACATTATTGAGCTCATGCTATATAACTCTGTATTATTGGGCCGTATTTTACACACCGCAGCTTTTTTCTAATTCGTTTGTCCTTGCTCCACACAAGTAAGGGAGAAAGTCGGAGCAGCGGAGCGAAGACTCAGCAGTCAATCTGGACAAGCAGAGCTGCAGTGTAAAGTATGGGGAGGAAAAGAGCAGAAATCGGGGAATGGATTTCCAACTGCAACAGCCAATGCAGCTCATCCAGAGCCACCGATCGCTGAGCCGAGGTAACGACATAAGAGGGAGCATAGAGGCATTCCGGTAGAAGGCAATTGGGTGATTACAAAGTAACGACACTACAGCTCTGAGACAACTCCTGTCTATACTAACATTACAAATCTCCCCGTGTTTGCAGAAAGACCAAACTTATCATCCCAGACAATCCCTTTAACAATTAGACATTTTTCCTCCAAAAGGCACCAAACTGCTAATTCAGTCTCCCCAGACCTATAAAAACTAGTATAAGTGATCGACCCTGACACGTATCAACCAATCGGATCCCTTCATGAAAAATGGTAGCTGAAACCCCACTGGCTGCTATAGGTCACGTGGCATATTTCTTGCGTTCGCGGTTTCATCGCTGAGCGCAGGAAGTTCTCCAGTCTCCTCCTCACATTACAGTAAACGACAGCCACTGGAATAAAAAAAAAATATATAAAACATTATCAATTTTACACTCAAACTGGAAAACCTGCAACGATGTAAAACTTCTCACAACTGAACGCGAGACCCCGATAATGTCCAATATAGTGAAGACGATCAGCAGAAACATCTGTCTGGATACAATGTATCAGTTGGGAGTCTGTTTACATGGTAACGTCCCTCGTCATGTAACGATAAGCTCCGGAGGCAGATTCTCGGGGAGATCTATGTCCGGCCCATAGATCTTAACAGCTCATTTCTATATTAAAGAGAAATGTGGATTTCTCTGGAATAAGAAATCAGATCTCAAGATATCATGTTAGTCGGCTTCTTATGACCTACATGCCCATATAGACGTCTTAGCAGAGTGGATCCTATTGACAGATTAACTTTAAAAGCCCATCCCGAGTTAGAGCAATTTTTTTTTTTGATCTGGGAAAAACTGACCATTCTCCAGCTTCTGAAATAGTCAAAAATAAATAAAAACCCAGGCAGCTCACAAATCACATCCTGCTTCATCCTTAAAAAGAAAATAGAAAAGTACTGAACGAGGCCTTAGGGTGGAGGAAAGACCAGGAAAAATAAAAAGGCATAAATTACTAAAAAAAAAAAAAGTACGCCTTTTATGTGTCCTGTACACGAGGTTTATACACAATTGCTTTTTTTCTGATCACAGTGGCATCCTTGCTGTTTAAAAATGCTGCACGTATACCGGCTTCTAATTCTTCCTTCAATTATTTCTCCCCATGCCAATGGTCGGAGCATTGGCCCAGCTAGCGTTTCGCCGGCTTCTTCTGGTGCTCAAACACGGAACTTCGATTAATCTACATTAATGACTCCGTGCACTGATCGTTCACATTAGTAACAACCAAAAACTATAGTAGTGCATCCTACATTTTCACTGGAACAACATCAATGTGTGTCAGGTTATTACTCCTGGCTGAATCCGCAGTGGAGCCCCAGAGGCTGCCCTAAGGCGAAACCCTGCAGCCATTGCATCCTATCATAGAGATCGGTAGCACCCCAGCATGGATGACAGTGTTCATGCTTCTACTCACATCAGTCATTGTTAGAGGCACCACACCGCTGTTTTCTGTGTCCATTTGCTTGAAAATTTCTGCAAAGAAAAAAATAAAATTACCATTGAGAAAGGCGGATTTAATCTTGTGTGTGTATCAGTGGCTGATTGTCCTTGTGGCGAGGAGTCTTACAGGAAATGCTTTCTGGGAAAAGTATGCAAATTAGCTCTCCCCTAAAAATGGAAGAGAGCCATCTCTCTAGTGCCACCTGTAGGTAGGGATCATGTAAGACAATATTTCATCATGTTTCAAGGCCCTCTCCAAAGTCCGACATAAATAGCATTACTGCCGTTTAGCTGCTTTCTGGCAGGACTGGCTGGGACTTGTGGTGCAACGGCAGCTGGCTAGTTATAGATCGCCACTTTTGGCTATAGAGTGCGTTGTGTTCACATTGTCTGTAAGTCACTTACTGAACATGATCTCCAACCGAAGAAGACAGCGCACAAAGTTATCAAAGTCAATGCAGAGATTGTCGTCGGCGAAACGCGCCACCACCAGCTGATGCAGCTGG
Source organism: Ranitomeya imitator (assembly GCF_032444005.1). Classification (NCBI taxonomy): domain Eukaryota; kingdom Metazoa; phylum Chordata; class Amphibia; order Anura; family Dendrobatidae; genus Ranitomeya; species Ranitomeya imitator. Next base: position 23,437,522 of record NC_091286.1, on the reverse strand, counting down.
GAATTCAGCTTAAAGCCTGAAAACAGAGAAGAAAAAAAAGGTTATTAAATTAGTTTGGTCTGCAGCAGCACTGTATACACAAAACGGAAGACTTTTAACCAAGTCTGTAGATAAGTGTTTTATTTGTCACCGACCTGCTGCCTCTAGAGCTTTCCTCATCTCGTAGGCGTTCATTGTCCCTGAGCGATCCACATCGATGGCCCTATAAATTCCCTAATACACAATAAAATAAAAATAAAATGTCGTAGCCATATTTCACCACTAGATGGCGGCAGAGCAACACCAAGTAAACTTATGAAAAAGAAAAGTGGGCTATGGGCGACCACTGCAGGGGGTCACCAGGATCTACACAGCCATCAAGGGTTAATCATGTTTTACTTATGCATTGGATGATGTGATGGCCGCCTTACCTGGTATTTTATTAATTTTGACCATAAAATATTGAATTCTTTCAGTCCCAGTTTGCCGCTTCCATCAGCCTGGAACATTGGTGCAAGTTAAGGAAAAAAGAAATTCCAAGAAAACAGTAAATTTTACCATTTTTCTACATTGATCCGGTCATATAGATAGATTGGGGGTCCCCTAATTGGGGGCACCTCAGTATGTGGCAGCTCCATATTTGACATGGTCCATTGAAATCAATGGGAGGTGCATCAAGAAAATGTCTGGTCCTAGGTGACTTTCCGCTTCTTATAATCAGGCTGTGGCATCACCCCAATATATCGTTTAGTACTAATAGGATACGTCCAGCAGATCCACGATGGTCCTACAGGTCTCCAGACTGAAGCCGTCAGACTTGATGTCCGCCTCTACAAGAAAACACAAGAACACAGATTGCAGCAAAGTGGTGACGCCAGCGCCTCCGTGATCATCGGCGTACGTTCACTGCACACAGGGCAAAACTAGGGCAGAGGACGGGCAGCTTAGTCTTCCCATCCCATAGATTGTAAATACATGTGGGCCCCCCCAATTGGGGGCTTTCCATCCCTCGTCTTGTGGAAGGAGAGGTTGCATTTATCAGACATTTACAGCATGCCATCACTGTGTGAGAATGGAACACCCCTTTAAATTTCAATATGGCTGCACTACCCTACCCCTCAGAGGGACTCGTACACTATCGTCCGCCGGTCTGTACATATAGATGAGGGGGGTCTCTAGGAACGATAACAGGAGCGCGGAGGACACGGCCAGAGTTTAGCAACTTACGTTTGGAAATCACTTTCTTCAGGATGTTAAAAAGTTCAAAAGCCGAAATCTCCGCGTCCTGCGGAGAGAAGACGACGTGAGATTGTGACAGTGACGTCTCCCTTGTGGGGTCTGCAGGGAAACCCAGCGGCCAGGACCGGAGGGGCTTATTAATCTCTGGTGGTCAAATCATGGGGTGCAATTTTTGTTTTTTTAGTTTTTTTAATCAATTTTGCAAAAATTGTGTCATATACTGCAACATAGTAAAACATGTAAATGTAACAAAAGGATCGGCGCAATGAAAAGTTCTGCAAGTTGTAAATCTACTTTCTGCCTCAGTTCTGTACCTTTTCTTGCTGTGAACGGAAGACTAAAAGTAACAGAGCTCTGATCAATAGTAAGGAATCCTGCACCGTCAGTTTGCCCACGATCAGGGTAGGTTTTCAGCCCCCAGATGTCAACAAGAATGTTTCCACTCACTGACAGAAAGCAGGGATCTTAGAAAGTGAGCAACTGAAAATCAAAGGACATCACACTTGGAAAATTGGATATTATACACCTATAAGTGTCATGGCAGTGGCCCCCATTTCTCTAGATGCTGCAAATTGCAACTCTCTACATGTCCTGACATTTGAAGACTTTCACTGTAGCCTGAGAGCAACTGTTGGGAAAGGAAAGACATTTCTATGATGATAATGACCACTGGGGGTGAATTTCCTAAAGCCACCACTAGGGGGAGCTCAGTACATAAAATGTTTACATACAGATTTATACAGTCACCACTAGGGGGAGCTCACTACATACAGATTTATACAGTCACCACTAGGGGGAGCTCACTACATACAGATTTATATAGTCACCACTAGGGGGAGCTCATTACATACAGATTTATACAGCCATAACTGGGAGGAGCTCACTGCTTACAGATTTATATAGTCACCACTAGAGGGAGCTCACTACATACAGATTTATACAGTCACCACTAGAGGGAGCTCACTACATACAGATTTATACAGTCACCACTAGAGGGAGCTCACTACATACAGATTTATATAGTCACCACTAGGGGGAGCTCATTACATACAGATTTATACAGCCACAACTGGGGGAGCTCACTACATACAGATGGAGGAAGTTTCTCTGAGAAAGAAGAAGGCAGTTTGTTTTCTTTTGCGGGGTTGCTTTGACTGGGGGCAGTTATGCTGGACTCGGACTTTGCTTTGGACTGGGGGGGTAATGTTGGACTCGGACAGTTGCTTTTGCTGGGGCCTTGATTTTTGCTGTTTATTGTAAGTTTTGTATTTTTATAATAAAAGAGTTCACTGCTTACAGATTTATATAGTCACCACTAGAGGGAGCTCACTACATACAGATTTATATAGTCACTACTAGGGGGAGCTCACTACATACAGATTTATACAGTCACCACTAGAGGGAGCTCACTACATACAGATTTATACAGCCACCACTAGGGGGAGCTCACTACATACAGATTTATATAGTCACTACTAGGAGGAGCTCACTACATACAGATTTATACAGTCACCACTAGAGGGAGCTCACTACATACAGATTTATACAGCCACCACTAGGGGGAGCTCACTACATACAGATTTATACAGCCACCACTAGAGGGAGCTCACTACATACAGATTTATACAGTCACCACTAGAGGGAGCTCACTACATACAGATTTATACAGCCACCACTAGGGGGAGCTCACTACATACAGATGGAGGAAGTTTCTCTGAGAAAGAAGAAGGCAGATTGTTTTCTTTTGTGGGGTTGCTTTGACTGGGGGCAGTTATGCTGGACTCGGACTTTGCTTTGGACTGGGGGGGTAATGTTGGACTCGGACAGTTGCTTTTGCTGGGGTTTTGATTTTGCTATTTATTGTAAGTTTTGTATTTTTATAATAAAAGAGTTCACTACATACAGATTTATATAGTCACCACTAGAGGGAGCTCACTACATACAAATTTGTACACTGCATATGGATTTATTGTCACCACTGTATATAGATTTATACAGCTCCCATTGAAGTCAATACAAGAACTTCCGTGACAGTCATCTATGAGAATACACTGATGCAGCACAAGTAATATTTACAATAGCAGAGATTCATTCCGATTACTGTAAACATTTTGCAATGCACCCTGGGATATAGGGCAACACTGGTGGCCTCAGGGTCACATTGCAGACAGCTGACCTCACCGCACATAAGCTCAAAATGAAAGAAAACCTGTTGATTTATCTATGAAAACATGCTGCATATGAACACAGAGCACATGCAAGAGGCAGCGGCTTTAACATCTTAAACGAGATGTTAAAAAATATGAACACCTTCAAGGGCATTTTTTTTTTAATTTGAAAGAATGCATTTTTGGCTAAAAAATAATTTTTTGTGATGGGGTTTGATTGAAGCTATAGAAACTAAATACTCCAAAATTTTCTAAGTATTACAGTACACAGCAGACTGCAGCACGAGAGCTCGTTCTTCTCCTGAACCATCTTCTAAGATGATTTGTGACCAGATGAAAGTTGAACAATATAATTTGGCCATTGTGAGGACACCGCATTTAATCATAATTATTTAGACCTCTATTTTCAGTAAGCCAGGAGGCACAGACTGTTATCTTTATGTTGTCCTTTCTTGTAAGTTGAATTATTAGTAAATTTATGAATGGTTGTTATTTTCCTGCTATATCAGATCCTACAGTTTATTATACAGTTATCTTTGCAAAACAGGGATGCAGGGTCACTGAACATTGATGTTTGCTGATATGTTGATTATACATTATACCAGGCCATGCAGTTTGTTGACTTGCAAACATTGAAGGATAAACTGAATGATTAAACAATGTGAGTTAAGCTCATCACCCCTCCCCCTTGGCCTGTGAATAATGGCTTGAAGAACGGTTATGAAAAAAAAATTGGATATGCCTGTGTAACATTATATATCCAAACATCCAAGAGATCCAAAGAACCAGAGACTCTTTACAAAACCACAGCCAGGAACACTCTGCAGGATAGCTGCCAAATAATGACTCCACCATGAGGGACACATTTGTTATTCTACAGGATGTCAGCTTAGGGGACCACAGCCCCAGCTGAAAGAATACAGATCTGCTCCACTGACCATCACTGAACCCATGGATACATTTGGGGTAGTCAGGATTTGGACCCACCGGTCACCCGAGCCCCATGGATACGTTTGGGAAAGTCAGGATTAGGACCCACTGGTCACCTTGCTCCATGGAAATGTTCGGAGAAGCCAAGTCACCTGGCCTTGTACCTCAATGGATTGTCTTCGTCCTAGGCTCGTCGTTACCTCCGCTCTTTGCGTGCTGCAGGTGGGGTAGTCGGCCCTGAAAGTTCTGAAGTCAAAGCTGCTCTTATCCCGACGAGTCAGCGGAAGGGTGAGACTCAGTAATTTCCCACTCTTGAGTATTTTGTTGGACAGTTGTATGTTATTTGCTTCTTTTGTGATTCCTTAAAGTATTGTCTCCACAGCCATAATTCAGCTTTGAGCTCACTGACAGAATCTCTGGTATCTCATTCTGCAGCATGTTATATACAGCATTGTGATACATAAAGGCTGTAGAAACCAAATGGCACAGCATTTTTAATAAAACCCTACTGCATAAATATTTTTAAGCCAAAAATAAATGCATTGAAGAAACAAAATAATGTCCCCAAAAGTGTCTCATATCTCATAAAAATAGGCATGAAAGATGGGAAAAGGCTGTGGAAATGGACACACTGTCATACCTCTGCTTGGGTCTATACCGATGGCAAGAAAATCCATAATAATGCGATTAGTGGCAGAATGATAATGAATTAGTCCTGAAGAAGACTATTAGCCGTGAGCTAATGGACCATAAACAATCGCGATTGGCAGCAGTGCAGTGATTTACAGGGGATTCACATAAATACAGGCATGGGTGAAAATGCTGGTACGGTACCATTGAAATTGTTCCACAAAATTAGGTATTTCTCCCAGAAAACTATTACAATTACATGGGTTTTGTTACACACGTTTATTTCCTTTATGTGTATTGGAACAACACAAAAACACAGACGGGAAAATAAAAAGGCAAATTGGACATAATTTCAGACAAAACCCCCATGGGCCAGACAAAAAATTGTTGGCACCCTCAACTTAATATTTGGTTGCACATGCTTTGGAATAAATAACTGCAAGTAATTGCTTCTTGGGAGACACGGGGGGGGGGGGGGCAGTGGGTGCTCTAGTCTATTGGCCCGAGACCGCATGGACCAGGGCTCATCCCACCGGACGCCCGCTCTCATTTTACAGTGGGCATAAGGCTACTCAGACAACACAGGGTGAGGGTAAAACAGTGTAACAATATTTTATTGAACCACAAAATAGGCAAATAACACAGAACAGTCCCAGCAAAATAACCAAATGGTTCAAAATTTACAGAGTCTCACACTTCCGCTGACTCGCTGGGATAAGAGCAGCTATGACTTCAGATCTTCCAGGGGCGACTACCCCACCTGTGGCACGCACACAGAAGAGGTAACAACAAGCTTAGGAAGATGACAGGCCATTGAGATATAAGGCCAGGTGACCGGATGGTCGCAACCTGGCTTCTCCAAACACCTCCATGGAGCCACGTGACTGGTGGGTCCAAATCCTGACCTCCCCAAACGTATTCATGAGTTCAGTAATTCTACAGGATGCCAGCTTAAGGATCACAGGCCCCGGCTGAAAGAATACAGATCTGCTCCATTGACCATCAATGAACCCATGGTAAAGTTAGGGGAAACCAGGTTGTGACCCTCCGCTCATCTGGCTCAATGGAGATGTTCGGAGAAGCCAGGTTGTGACCATTTGGTCATCTGGCTACGTGCCTCAATGGACTGTCATCTTCCTAAGCTTGTCGTTACCTCCTCTCTGTGCGTGCCACAGGTGGGTTAGTCGGCCCTGGAAGCTCTGAAGTCACAGCTGCTCTTATTCCGGCGAGTCAGCGGAAGGGTGAGACTCTGTAATTTTGCACCATCTTTGGTACCTTGCTGGGACTGTTCTACATGCTATTTGCCAGTTTTGTGGTTCAGTAAAGTATTGCCACACCGTTTTACCCTGTCTTTTCTGATTAGTATTATGCCTATGGGAAAGAATGAGTGCAGATGTTTTGGGAAACAGTAGAATTATGTGCTTTACTAAAACCCTCTTTCCACAAGAGGCTTTCCCCTTTTGACAATTTTCCGAGAGGAGCCAACAATTTTGTCCAGCCCTTTTTTGGAGTTTTGTGTCCAACTTGCCTATATTTCCTTTGTGTGTATTGGAGCAGCACAAAAAATAAAAATAAAAAAAAGAAGCAAATAAACATGTATATAACAAAACATGAAATACTTTATTTTCTGGAACAATTTAAAAGGGTGCCAACATTTTCGGCCATGACTGTAAAGCTCAATCCTTGTATAATGAAATACTTGCAAAATCGTTTCCCATTCTGCTGCCAATTAAAGGCTATAAAAACATCTATGCAGATCTAATACTTATTAACCCAAAATTCAAGATGTACATCATGAGTCTATTGGAGTCGGGAACTTAATAAAATGAGATGTAGTTCCTCCATGATAGAAAAGAAATGCGAGAGTGGAGTTAGCTGGATAATCCTAACAGAAAGAAAAAAATGAAGTGGCCATAAACCACAGAAGTGGAGTAAAAGGAGAACTTTATTGGAAAAAAAAATACATTAAAATATCAAGTACCAAATTTTTGGGTCATGAGAACAAAAGGAGGAACAACCCTTGGGGGGTATACCAGAAAAGGTGTTATGTATATGTATAAGTACCTCTCCTTGAACAAGCGATAGCGAAACGTGCGTCGGGGCTGTGTGGGGCATTCCATTCTACCTTCATATGAGTAAGTGGTAGATTGTACCTATGCTTTATGACTAACGGTGACTCTAGGGATACATGCAGGAATCTAGGCAGTGTTGCTTCTTCCCAGTTTGACTAGGATACCATCTTTATGAATGTAACTTACTCTTACATACCTGTCACCAGCATTTTCCCTCCATTCCTATGTACCTTTTCTATTAGGTCTATTATAAGTTGTGCTGATGAATCATGTGTAGTACTGAGCACCTATATAATTTATCTCTACTCTGTGTTTCTTATCCCAAATACATAACACCTTTTTACGGTATACTCCCCTCCCCCACAGGTTGTTCCTCCTTTTGTTCTCATGACCCCCAAAATTTGGTACTTGATATTTTAATGTATTTTTTCCCAATAAAGTTCTTCTTTTACTTCACTTCCGTGTTTTATGGCTACTCAATTTCTTTCTTTCTGTTAGATCTAATACTTAACACAGCTGAGGGTTTGCTACAATTGTATGTAGTCTAGACCATCCCTCAAGCTAAACACCAAAATGATATTTGTTGCAGTGTATCAGTACAGATAAAACCTATGTAGACAGAAGAGATCTGTGCTACTAAGGTGTTTAACCTCACAGAGGATTGTCTAGACCGTAAACCATTGAAGCAAACCCCCAGTTGTAGAAGGACTAGGTTCTCGGCGGGCTGTGAGAGATCCTGTAAATGACGAGGGGGTTATACACAGATTATGACGGAAATTCTCATTATGCAATAATTAAACTTTATTTTTATAAATCCAGAAAACCCGACCGTGTACACAAAGGACTGCAAGATCAGACTACACCGGCGTTGTTTGTAGTCTGTTACCATGGAGACACAGGTGTTTCACAACTTAGAAAATATCTATATTTTTTAAGTTTAGAAGCATTAAATCATTACAAAAAAAATGATTTAAAGGCATTTTCTGGTGTGACGTGGCGTGCAGTATAAACGATGAGTGCTGTATGTATAGTTATATACTGTCTGAGAATAATTCGTCAGTCACTTTTCTCCAAGTTACACCATCAATGAGAACGCTTATATAATGTAAAAACTCATACCGCTGTGAAGCTTAAAGGATATACAAAGTGTTGGGGTAATTTTTATATTTTTTCATTTTTGGATAAAAATCTATTTTGCAAAAGAATCTTTTTAGAACAATTTCTGCAGCCTTTATGTATCACAGTACATAGGAGACTGCAGAAGGAGTTACCAGGGAATTAGCAAGGTCTCTCCTGGACTCTTTCATGTTGCTTTATGACCTGCTACAGACCAGACATGAGCTTGCTGACCAAGTCACTGGAAACTCTTTCTGCAGTCTGCTATTTACTAAGATAAATACAGGATGCAGAAGCGTTATCGTGCAAAATTTATAATGAAGCCCTAATGCAAAAATGATTTTTAGATTAAAAAACAAAATATATGCATTTTAATAAAAAAAAAAAAAAAAAAAAAGTAAATTCCCCCAATAGGTGTCTATATCTATTTTAGTGGCGCATATCAACCCTCTTATCTGTATAAAGAGACCAAACCACTGCCGAGTCCTCACCTCTCCAGCGAGCTGCATAAACAATCTCCTGAAGCTGGGATCAATATGATCTTCATCAAGGTCAGGCTATAAAAAAAATATATATATATTTATATATATATATATAAATAAGATGACAGCGGCATTACCTCTGGTCGGCCAATAATTGGTTTAAAAGTTTGGCCCAAGAGTAAAACCCCCGTCTGTATGACCGATGAGCCTCATAGTGAAGGGGCCTGGCTTGGGACCACCAGCTATAAGCTAGAGAGCAGCTGTAGGATTAAACAGTCATATAATACCACATCGATCCTGAGATGACAGCTGTAATGTCACTATAGGATCAGGCGATGTCTGGGTTACTTTGTCTATAGTAATACATTTTCCTTATTGCTTCTCAGTTATGGGGTCTGGCAGGTATTCTCTGAAAACCAGGAAACTGGAGGGCTGAAAAGAAATCTATCAGCAGGTTTTTGCTATGTAACCTGAGAGAAGAATGATGTAAGGGTAGAGACCCTGATTCCAGCAATGTGTTGCTGTTTCAGTGCAATCAGCAAGAAATTATCACTACAGGACTGGGTGTCTCGTGCCTCCTAGTCCAGCCACTGATCAGCAGCTTTCGATCACTATACAGTGTAAACAGAAAGCTGCCAAACAGTGGTGTGTGGGCGGAGTTATATACAGAAAGCTGCCAATCAGTGGTGTGTGGGCGGAGTTATATACAGAAAGCTGCTGATCAGTGGTGTGTGGGCGGAGTTATATACAGAAAGCTGCCGATCAGTGGTGTGTGGGCGGAGTTATATACAGAAAGCTGCCAATCAGTGGTGTGGGCGGAGTTATATACAGAAAGCTGCCAATCAGTGGTGTGGGCGGAGTTATATACAGAAAGCTGCCAATCAGTGGTGTGGGCGGAGTTATATACAGAAAGCTGCCGATCAGTGGTGTGTGGGCGGAGTTATATACAGAAAGCTGCCAATCAGTGGTGTGGGCGGAGTTATATACAGAAAGCTGCCGATCACTGGTGTGTGGGCGGAGTTATATACAGAAAGCTGCCGATCAGTGGTGTGTGGGCGGAGTTATATACAGAAAGCTGCCAAACAGTGGTGTGGGCGGAGTTATATACAGAAAGCTGCCAGTGGTGTGGGCGGAGTTATATACAGAAAGCTGCCAATCAGTGGTGTGTGGGCGGAGTTATATACAGAAAGCTGCCAATCAGTGGTGTGTGGGCGGAGTTATATACAGAAAGCTGCCAATCAGTGGTGTGTGGGCGGAGTTATATACAGAAAGCTGCCAATCAGTGGTGTGTGGGCGGAGTTATATTCAGAAAGCTGCCAATCAGTGGTGTGGGCGGAGTTATATACAGAAAGCCGCCAATCAGTGGTGTGGGCGGAGTTATATACAGAAAGTTGCCAATCAGTGGGGTGGGCAGGTGTTATACACAACTCAGCATTCCGAGCTCCGCTAGATCTGCATTAAAGAAAAAAGTGATATATCGCCGGAATCAGGATCTCTGCCCCTACATCGTGCTACTCTCGGATTACAAAGCAAAAACCTGCTGACAGGTTCCCTTTAAATATGGCACCAACTCATCTTTTGGCTATAGACCCCCCGTCTGGTACTGTCCGTAGATTACCTCATCAATATTGGCCTCAACGTCATCATCGATAACCCTAAAATCATCGAGAAAAAAAAAAAAAAAAGATTAAAAATCACAGCCAAGCATTAAATAAATGCTCAGATTATTAAGGTGGACAGGCATCTCAGGGTATGTATTGTCTGTAAGGTTACTCAGTGGGTACAAGTCACAGGGTCCAGCGACCACTAAATGATTACAATGCAGGAATGTTAGGGCACTTGTTCACATTAGTCGGCTACACTCGCTGATTTTCGTTGGGCGTCTGGTGGAGAAAGATGGATCCACAGAGGACAAAGGGCCCAAAGGGGCCCGGACGGGACAGAGTTATACATGCATGCTTAAGGGGGTGGAGGCCACAGTCGTTGCGGGTGTTTAGCTCACTGTGTATGAGGGGAGTGACGATGGCGCAGGACGGGGGAGTGACGATGGCGCAGGACGGGGGAGTGACGATGGCGCAGGACGAGAACGTGACGATGGCGCAGGACAACGACACCACACCCCGCTCCGGACACTTACTGAGACTCCGCATTCTTTTCGGAGAAAACGCGAAGACAGAAGTCTCCTAATTTATTAGGCTCAAACGTGGAGGGGACGATGATGTATTCTCCGGCAGGAAGGCGGAATCTATTCAGCACTTCTCGCAGATTTATGAAGGTATCCGATCGATCTCGCGCCTTGTTCCTCATGAAGAAGTCTTTGCTCAAGTGCACATTGGTCTGACCCTGCAGCTGAAGAAAATAATTAACCTATTAACGACCACCGGGAGAGAGGGGATACGCGTCCAATGTAGGATATCCCTTTAATAAAGGCTCTAATGTACTGCACGAGGCACAAATGTCTGTGTGCGGCTCCGCTGTCACTCCCTGGTCCTCGGGGGGGGCCGGACTTCATCACTCCCTAGAGAACGCATGGACTCCCATTTATTACACCAGATGTTTCCGGACGATTTATTAATTTGGTATTTTAAAAGTTGCTCAATTTTTGTAAAAAAAATATATTCCACAATCCTTTCCCCTTGGAGTGATTTCATGTAAGCCTGAAATTTTGGCTCAGTTTTAGCCAATCGTGAAATGTTTTTTTTTTTTTTTTCTACTAGAAAGTCGCAATAAAAGCTATAGTAACAATCAAGTGCATGTTGGAGTTTGTACAAAATTCATATATAGTCTATCATTTTTTAAGAATTCGGTGCAAAAAAAAAAAAAAAGGACAATGAATGCTACAAAAAAAAAAAAAAAAAAGAGTCCTGCACAAATATATTAGTGTGAATAAAAAAAAAAGGAGGTAAATATTATAACGCCGCTTGTATTCTGCGGTGGAAGGTGATTATTTCTGCACTTACCTTCCAGTAGAGTGAAGGTGCACAATGTACGTACCTGTGCGGGGACCTGGGGGCAGAAGACGACCACATTATTACACGGCACAAGCAGCCTATAATCTCGGCTCTAAATCTCGTTTTTTTAGAGGGAGCTTCCGACTAGAAGCATCAATGACATCTTAAGTGTTGAACCTGCCTCATAGATCGCAAATCCAATGGTGTGCATGTCCTCGCCCATCTTCCTCGCCTTCCTGCGGTTCTTCTGGATCAGGCCCACAATGAAGGTGCAGCCTTCCTCCCCGTCGTCCGGGTCATCGTCCTGCTCCTCCAGCTTTATCAGGTACTGTGGATTCATCCAGAAGGTGTCTGCAAGAGAAACGAGAAAGCATCTGAGTACAGGTCTCGTCTCCTGAAATACTCTGCGCTGCTGGGAAACCCCACTTCTTCTACTGTGTGACTCTCGGGCCTTTGACCGCCCAGTTGACCTCAGATTAGGACACTCCTACGAGGGGCCATCGTATCTGTCCCTGCTGGAGCAAAAGGCCACGTGAGGCCCCTATAATATGGGCACCTGGATAATTCCTGCAGCCTCCGGCGGTCGATCCTCTCCTCCACATGCCGTCCATCTTTACCAGGCTCCACTTCTTGTATTTGTCTGATGACAGGGTGTCTGGGGTGAGGTTGCAGATTTCCAGCCTTGAGTATTGTCTTAAGAAATCATTATATGACATCCTGACGGGAAAAAAAAAAAAAAACAGATGAGTTAGGAGACAATAAGGGGGACCCAAATCCTTATAGGCTTAGTGCTACCCGATATGTAGGGACACGAAGCCTAAAAGAAAGTAAATGAACCCTCTGTACCAATGTGGTGTGAACAGACCCTTATAAATGTGCATATTAGCCACAATAAATCAGCCTTAAACCAAAACATGTCAGTCTTAAAGGTGTTGGCACAACAGTACGAATCACATCCACTTTATAGACAATAAAAAAAATAACATTTGCTGTTTACATGTTGTTAAAGATCCAATGCGTAGTTATGAAATTTTTTTTTTAACATAGTATGGCGCCACCTAATGTTCACAGTGTATAGCAAAGTGCACGTCCTACTAACAAGCTGGACGCACATGGAAAGTTCAGAGGAAGGCAGCCAAAAGAAAGTGCAGACAGAGCAAAAAGTTATTTCTATTGACAAACTGTAAAGACGATCAATTGGCTGTGGAGAGAGTAACTGAGCATGTGCGACCACCAGCACTCCGTTCACTAGGTGGTCGTGCATGTTTTTTTTGTGCTCTGAACACCAGGTGGGGCCCTATAAAGTAAGAAAATTTCCTCTTGGATAATTTACTAAATAATGTGGAAAGGGCAATTTTTTATATTTTTTTATACACTGGACATCCCCTGTAACTACTTTCGATCTCAACTATGGCCAATGTTTTGGTTTATTTTTATTTTTTAATTTGATTTGTCTCTTCATTTTCTGTGACTTTTTTCTTTCTACAGCTGTTTATATATATATATATATATATATATATAAAAATTTATATATTTATATATATATATATATATATATATATATATATATATATATATATATATATATATATATATACACAAGGTAAGCAGTAGTTTTACTCATTTTGCGGCTAATGCAACTTTTTAAAAACTTTTCATTACATTTTTTGGGGGAGATAAGTTTTTAGAAATATATTTAAAAAAAAAAAAAAAAAAGAGAAAATTGGCTGGAACAGGAAGGGGTTAATACATTGATCATATTAGTGGTGGACGGTGAATTGTGGTTCCCAGCAGTGCAGTGATCGTAGTAGTCGGACAGGCATTTCCTGCTCTCCTGGGCGAGGTTCTGTGACTCCGCTTTGGTTTCATTTTTTTTTTTTTTTGTTACTTCTGACATAGGAGAGGACTCGCCCTCCGGGCCACTGTTCAGCTATTCAGGTCTTTACAATAACTTGTATGGCTGAATAGTAACAGGAGCCGACGCAGCAATCATTCTATTTTCATAAGAAACTTTCCCATAACCCCGAATTTCTCTAGAAAGTGAATTAACCCACTGAATTTTTATTTTTATTCTCCTCTTTAGATAATCCTTCTCGTTAGTGGGAATCTCAGAGATCATCTAGAGAAACCTGGCATTAAGTGTTTAATTTCCCTGCAGCACTCCCGCAGGACAAATGAAGTATTACACAGTTACCACTTGTCTGTATAATATATGACCTCCACACACCACTGGGCCCTCCAAAGCAAGATGAGCTTTTTTTATAACCACTCTCACTGCTCTGATAAATAGCAGGGGAATGCTGGGACTTGTTGTTTTGCAACAGTTGGAGACCACAACAAGCAAATAAAGCGATAAGACAGGACGTCCTACCAAAACTCTCCGTCGTCGCAGCGTTTAATCAGTCTGTCTCTTTCCCGTGGATCCACGTTATTCCATTCACTAGAACTGGACATGAAATCATCAGATTATTTCTTGTGCATGATCAGCGTTCACAGTATCAATACCTCTTTGCAGGAAGATAAGAAAGGTAATTGCTAATAACTTGCTGAAAGGCCCTCAGTCTGCGATTATTGGGTGCGCCAAGGACAAACGCATACAATAGTCTTGAGTATTTTACATATTATACTCCAGAGCTGCATTCATAATTCAGCTAACTACTGATTTCTTCAATTCCCTGCAAATCTGGGAAACACTGAATATTCTACAGTGTTTCATTGTGGGAGATATGTTTTTTTTGTCGTTTGCTACATAGCTAAACTCATCATTCTACCCACTTCCTATCAGTTCACTGTAATTCTGTACAATCCACATTTATATGCCAGTACACAGCATGTATTGCATTGGGTGCTATTGTACGTAAATTACTCCAGAGCTGTATTCATAATTCTTCCAACTTCCTATCAGTTCACTGCAAAGCTGAGAAACCCACAGTTATAGCTATACACAGCACATTTATCCATGTTGTATTGTGAGATATGTAGTGTATTAGCCCAGTAAACGTAGAATCTCAGCTGAGCTTCGAGATTTGAGACGGTCGACACAATGCTTAAACTCCAAGTTGCATTGTTGCTGAATTTTAAATGCAGCTCTGGAGTAGAAAGCAGCTAGGCCAAAAATAGTGAAGTTGCAGAAAACCTCCTGGAACAGTGGAGAGTCAATATGATCAATGGTGAATGTTTATATCGTTTTCTTCTCACTTATCGCTCCACGCTCCGGTCCACTCCACCTCTCCCCAGGGATTTCGGATCCTGATGAGTTTTTCCTGGCTTCCTCTGTAGTTTACCTGGTTGGATAACAAGAAGGTTTATGGAAAATTATTAAAAACAAAACAAATCAATAAAAAATTTTTTTTTTTAAACTGCGCAAAAAAAAGGTTAAAGTGTCCGCACCTCTTCTGCGGCGGTCACCGAGTACGCGTGGCCCTTCACCAGCTTCTGGTGGGTAATTGCTTCGGTCTCGGCAGCACTTGTGATCTGAAAGGTACAAACGTGTCAATAATGGTGCGGGTTGGGCCGTCGCTGTGTCACCTGTGAGATACAATTCCTCTAGAATTGTCAAATCAGCAGAGTTATGGTTTGCAGTGCATGCGCAACAGAGGAGTCCCGTGCCCGACTCAGTTGTCCGTGCACACTTGGTGCAGCCTTCCTCCAGGTTGTAGCAAAGCAGAGAAATCCAGGAACCAGTCGTCCTCCTTTTGGTAACTTTATTAATGCAAAAATAAAAACCACAACGTTTCGGCCACACAGGGCCTTTATCAAGCCATAGAAAGAGAGAAGTATGCATGCGCATTTTGACATTCTGCATCTAATTAGTGTAAAGACTTTAAAGTCTGATTTCTATGGAATGAGGTGGTGTTTGGGAATGGGGATGCTTGGATGCAGCCATCCCTCTACTTCAGAACTATCTAAAAAAAAGTGCCAACTAGTAATAAGCACAGGAATGTGCAGTTCTCATTAATTGCTCTACCATCTGCTACAAGGAACATTGCATTTCCAAAAAGACAATCAAGACCTTTCCTATTAGGAAGTCGTAAAGTGCACCCAATGGACATAGAACATTATGACGTCTTTTTAAAAATGTTACATCGAGATAGTCAAAGTTTCAAATAGTTGACCACACACCATCAATGGCTGGCGGCAGATCGCTCATTTGGTCAGGAGTTATCGTTCTTGACCCCTTTCTGATGATTGTGAATGTGTTGTGCGTGGGCACAGGGGAATACACCCCTGGCAGACATCTATAGCATCGGCTTATATTTCCGGAGAACAAAAAGGTCAGGCACGTTGAAATCCAACTGTCCTAGTCTTATCTGTTGTGTTGTCTGCTTTGGTGGTTATTCGAGAGGCCTCCATACACATTAGATGGTTGGCGGGTGGTCCCAGGATCAGTGACAATAATCTAAGGAATATTGGCAGCTTAGGCCAATGACTCAACTCTAATGGTCTATTTTGTATACAAGTGTTCCAATCCACGTCATCTGTTCATCAGGTGAAATGATCTATTGGTTTGCCATAAGGATCATCATTCACGACAGCACATCGTCCTGAGTAATCTGGACCTGCCTTCTCCAGGTCGATTAGGGAAGATGATGCAATGACTTACCAACGTCAAGACGAGCAGGACTATGGTCACCAAAGTTCATCGAAGACTACATAAATTGTCACCAGTAAAGGACCTCCAGTTTTCAAGCTTTAGAACGTGTTGACATATTTAAGAATGTGATATTTTCTTCGGACATCTTCTTACAGGACAATGTATTAATGAGGTCTCAGTCCACAAAATCTTTTCGCTCAATGATTACAGATCAATGATTCAAATATACGTCGCCACAAAGAACTGAGAGTTATCAATGGTGTAAAATATGGCGACATGAAAAACCTGAGAATCATCGATGGCCATAGTCAGAACATGCGCAGTTCATCTAGGGGCCAAAATGATGGATGGAAGATGGTTCAGGTCGTGTGTTACGATCCGTCATGCGCCACCAGAACAAACCAAATACCAACATATCAATGCGTTCACCTGTCTACTACTTTCATACCGTGCAACGGGTGAAAGAACCAAGGAAGCTACTAGAATTTAGGCTTCCAAGTGGATCCTGGATTCCACATAGACCAGTCACAATTGGAACCACAAGAGAGGGATTGCCTAAAACTCTTCTGTTTCTACACTTCTACTTATCTAACCAACATTGTATCGTCCTCATAGATGCACATGGTGGCAGAAGCCAGTGATTTCAGTGCATCCAGCCGACCATCTAATGGGCATGAAACTACTGTTCAGAATATCGTTTCCAAAAACAAAAGGGATAGGCATGTCAGATTGCAGCATGGTAAAAGGACAGAAGCAACTTGAGAACTCGAGTGCTTTGTACACATTATGTCTCTTACCTCCCCCATACACAGGAGCGCTCGGCTCTGTGCGTTTACGTGCTCTATGAGAGAGCAGATGACAGCTCCTCTGGTGGTGGATTATGTCACGGGGAACAAAAGGATCGGTTGTTGAAAGTCCAACTTGCCAATCCTTCTATTCCTCAGCATTATGATGGGAGACATTCGATAGGCCCCTGCACACATTAACCTGTTGGTCAAGCCCTCTGCGATGGGCGAGTTCAGTAAACTTTAGGCTTATGTGTATGTAAACACATCAAGCCAATTGCTAGTTCTTTGGATGATCGGGTGGTTATTTGGCCCAAAACTTACTTTTGTCGGCAGCACATCTCTCAGTGTAAACATGATGCATCTCCATTACATATATTAAACCTAGACCATGGCAAAACATGGAACTATGAGCACCGTTACCCCAAAACCAAAGATGACAGGATAGGACCAGACTCACATCTATGGAGCAGCCCAGAAGAGACCCGGTCCTCAGCGCCTTTTGTATGATCTTGAATAGATTGTCGGGAGCTTTCTTCAGTTCATACCACTCTGCCAGACCACCGGTGAAATCTTCAAAGCCCTCCGTTGTGGCACCACCAGATAACGCTTCGTAAGATCCATTCAGCCTTAATGTAAAGTCACACAAGTCACAACTGAACGCAGCTACTCACGTCCCTCCATGACACTACTTCAAAAGCAGTTTAATGTTTGGAGTATACAACTCCTACGCAGACTTAATGGTCTACCCTATAAAAATAACCCCAGTCCATATACCTTATTACCCCATTAGGGATAGTAGCCAACGTTCATGAAGCATCTGGGAAGTCCCTGGAAAAGAGGCACTTCTCGGAAGAGTTGGCAAATTCCCCAATTGATTATGAAATGTGACCCCAACACATTGGGAGAACATTAGACCCTTGAAACCTGTTCTGAGAGGTTAGGTGACAGTGTATATCTATGGGGTCCCAAAAATGTTGGATGTGTGTCCCTTGGATGGAAAATGTGCATGGTCTTACTTGGCGTAGGCTTTCTCCATCAGGGCACTCCAAAATTCAGTCCCTTCGGCAGAATGAACAAAGACAAGCTCATTGTTTTTTGTAGGCAGCCGATCATCTATCACCACGTCCACCCATTCTCCGAACTGCCAGAACTGGAGCGGGAAGGGAACAAGTCATTAAAAAAAAAACCACAACATTAAAGATGTTATCCCACAGACATCATTTATAATTTATACACAAGTCTGACCAATGAGACCCCCAAGAATCCGAGGAAAGGGATGAATGGAGTGGTAGTGACCATGTGCCACCACCACTACCATAGACACAACCCCAATCCATTCACACAAAATTCCGAGATCAGTCGGGGCCCGAGGTTGTATATTGGGTTTTGTGTGGATGAAATCTATCTATCTATCTATCTATCTATCTATCTATTGTAGCATTCCTCACAATTTTCAAGATCTCCGCCAGAAGTCAGTGAACAGAAACAACAGAAACATTCCCTGAAAACCAATAGGGTAATTCCACTGGAGACAGACCAGACCACGCAACCACTATGGAGCCCATGAGTTGGGAGGGGTCCGGAGCCGAATGACTGTGCTCCCTTCTCCCGACATCTGCCAGGAGTTATATTTAGGGGGCGCATGTGCGGACTCCACGCTATACCCAGTGGGCGTAAGCTGTTTAACACAGCAGACATCCACCAGTAACTGCTGTAATTGAAGCTGGCTTTGCTTGCAGAAACTTAACTCCTTGGATGCCAAAGTGAACAGCAACCATAGCACCTTAGTGGTTTAGTAAGTAAAGTCAGAATTTTTGCTATAGGGTCCCTTTATTTCTATGTAGATCCCTCTTGAAAATCTGTGCAGATCAATTACCCTATGTGTGTAAGCAATGATCTCACTGACTGACAGCACAGATTTTGAAAAATTCTTAAAAAATATTTTTTTTTTACTTTTTTTAATCAACTTTTATTTCACATATTAAATACATTTTCTTAGACAGTCAAGTTCTCATTCCTCCTGATATTTTACCTGGAAATGGAATATTCCTGCATAATTCTCCTGGAAACTTTGGTCTTTAGGGACGACACGATACAGGATCTGCTCATTGAGCGTGAGAGAAGCGATGGCGGCCAGCAGCCAGCAGTCACCTGGAGGACGATGAATAGCTTATTTCAGGCACACAGAGAACGGCTGTAATACAGATCCAGCATCGGATATTCACTGCAGACACCATTACAAATACCGATGTAGCAGAGCCGAGTTACTCAGGACACAACCCAATGCTCCCTCCTGCACTCTGTAGATCCCCTTTCTATACCTCTACTATAATCAGAAATCCGCTCAGCTTCTAAACAACTTAGTTTAAAACCGTAAGTAGAAGAAGGGGAGGAGGGGGATGCAGCTGCAGCTTCTCACCAGTGTTTCAGTAGGTGTTGGAGATGGGAGTATCACTAGAAGATAACGGAGTGAAGGAATAAAGCTGCACTGTACTTATTTCTATTGGAAATGCTTTTTACAGCACTGCTGATCATTCATGTATGCTTTTTCCATTGCATGTTAATGGAGTTTCATACTGATTTTGGCATAGAAACTTATGCAATAATCTGGCAAGTAGATGAATTCAGCTTTTCTACAGAACTAAAGACGGAGTGGAGGCTTTCTCTGTGGCTCTTAGGACATTAGATGTGCCCACCCTGCTAGAAGTGAAGGGGGGTACTTCCGAATCTAACTGTGACGATACAGCATTTAAACTTAATTATCCAGACGTCCATTTTCAGTAGGCCAGGAGACATAGGTTGTTGTCTGAACATAGACTATTGAATTTATGTGTTTTGGTCAAGAAACAGACTGTCGTCATAGAGACATAGGCTATTGTCTGAACGTTAACTACTAAAATTGAGGTTTGTGGATTTTTGAATGGCTGCTGCTTGCCTCTTATATCAGCTCCTACAGGTTATTATATGAGATCTTTGCAAGAAAGACGCTGGATCTTTGAACAATAGATGTTTGCTAATATGTTGATTACACATTGTACCAGGCCATAACGTTTGTTGCCTGCAAAACAGAGTAGAACAACCTATGCAAATTTATTAAATAATCAAAACAATGAGAGATGAGCCCCTGCCACCTTCCCCCAATCCTGTGGAAAAATGCCTGAATAAAGCTACGTTCACATTAGCGTTGTGCGCCGCTGCGTCTGCGACGCAACGCACAACGCACGCAAAAACGCACCAAAACGCACGCAAAAACGCTGCGTTTTGCGACGCATGCGTCGTTTTTTACCGAAATTTGGACGCAAGAAAAATGCAACTTGTTGCGTTTTCTTGGTCCGACGCTTGCGGCAAAAAAGACGCATGCGTCGCACAACGCAACAAACAAAAACGCATGCGTCCCCCATGTTAAATATAGGGGCGCATGACGCATGCGTCGCCGCTGCGTCGCCCGACGCAAACCCGACGCAAACTAGCATAACGCTAGTGTGAACGTAGCCCAAGAGCTGTGAACTATAAAAGGGGGAATCTGTCTCTGTTTTAAGAGACTCTTTACAAAACCACAGCCAGTAACACTCTAGAGGACAGCTACCAGGACACCATGGCTACATCAAGTGGGACAAAGATTTGGCATTCTACAGGATGCCAGCTTAAGGATCACGGCCCTAGCTGGAGCAATACAGATTTGTTTTATTGACCATCACAGAACCCATGGATACATTTAGGGAAGCCAGACTGGGACCCTCCAGTCACCTGGACCCATGGTAACATTTTGGGGAAACCAGGTTGGGACCCTCCAGTCACCTGACAACCATGGATACGTTTGGAAAAGCCAGGTTGGAACCATCCGGTCAACTGGCCACGTGCCTCCATGGACAGTCAGATTCCTAAGCTTGTCATTACCTTCTCTTTGTGGGTACCCGCCTAAAGCGGGGAGCCACTAGTGGGGGTAGTCGGCCCTGGAAGCCCTGGAAGTCACAGCTGCTTTAATCTCGGCTTGTCAGCAGAAGGATGAGACTCTGTAATTTACACCATCTTGGGTATATGCTAGGACTGCTCCATGTTATTGTCGGTTTGGCAGTTCAATAAAGTATTGCCACACTGTTTTACCCTCACCCTGGTGTTGTTTGAGTAGTATTATGCGCACAGGAGAGGAGAGTGGGCTTTCAGTGGTATGAGCCCTGGTCCATGCGGTCTCAGGCCAGCAGAAGAGAGCACCAACTGACCATCGTGTCTCCACAATGACCTTTTACAACAACGCCAGGAATAGAGGGGCTTGTTCTGAAGGCTGATCTGCGACAATACTGCCAGGAACAGGGCAGAAGGCTCTTGAGGTTGCTCTGCGACTTTGCCAGGGTAAGAGCATCCTTCTCTGGAGGCTGCCCTGCAACAACACTGCCAAGGAAGGAGTGCCCAGGGACAAGACTGCAGGAGAAAGGGCGGCTTGCTGTGGAGGCTGACATGAGACAACACTGACAGGGGAAGAGGGTGGAATATACTGAAGATATGGTGGCAGCTACATCGATAAAAACTATACTGTAAAGTGCTAATATGGTTCTATATCCCCCATTTGCTTGGGTTCAGGAAATTCTTAGAACCGCAATTTTTTTCCAGAAGCAGCAGCTCTACCGTCAATGGTGAATGTCTGTAAGTGGGGCTGAGCAGCAATACCAGGTAGAATGGACCATGGAGCCCCCATATAAGAAAAGCCTTGCAAGCAACTGTTGCTAGTCAGACCATGACCTTGCAGTGGCCAGTGCAGCCCCTCTTTCCCAGGCAGTGTTGTCATGATGGCTCTATGGATGGGGGTCTCAAGTGCAATAAAACATTTATAAAAAGTATATTAAAGATAATAATATAAGTATCACACTAAATAACAAAATCTCCAATACTTTTTTAATTGTAACATAAGATACAAAATTCTGTATCTGTAGGAGAATATGCGACCACAAGCCCCGCAGGAGGAATAATGAGGATTCTGCAGGAGGAAAAATGTGACTGATCTGATGAAAAGGAGGTTTGTGCCTTCGGCTGAACATGAATCACAAAACTGCATTCCAGGCGTGATGGAAAAATCCAGAAACGTTCAGCCGCAGAAGGAGGAAATTCCCATTTGGGTAAAAGGTGGGCAATCCCCGCTCACAGCTACAGTGCTGTACAGAGATGTGGGGCCCTAGGCACTAGAATACTTGGGGCCCATGCCACACCTTTACCAGGTAACACTTAAGATCAGCAGATCAGAGTGCGCAGAGGGGGTGAGCATCTAAGGCTTCAGGAAGGGCAGACCACACAAGCTGCACTGTGCCACAGCAAGAATCAGAAGGACAGAATACGTAGGGCAATTTGGAGCTGAAATCACATAGGAGGTAGTGATGAAGGGTGGGAGAGCGCATGTAAGGAGATGAGTGTTACCCACATTCCCTCCATGAAGACATGTGTTGTTGTAATGTACTTAAATACGTGATATTGGTGTTGTTTTCCTCCCAACAGTAGAGAGAGTTAGGATTAATGATTGGGATTACCCCAGAGTGGGAGAGGCTGAAGTGAAGGGACTGGGACAGCTTCCTGCCAGGAGGACAGATAGGGCCTAGCATGTAGCAACAGCAGACCTAAGGTCTGACCAGAGATGCATGAAGTGGGTGTTCCTGAAGAGTAAGGAAATTGAGGCGATGGCTAGCGTGATCCAGGGTAGAGACGAGGAAACGTTATGGAAAGAGATTAGGAGTGAGTCAGAGGAACTGACAGACAGAACCGAGTGAGGTTAGGAAGGAAATGAAAGAATGTGCATGAAGATATTCTGTGTTTAGAGAAAAGTCAATGAAAATTTGCACCCGCTATCCACTGTACATACTCTAATCAACGATATTGTTTAAAAAAAAAAAAAAAAAGTTTATTTTTCAGTGGTGATCTCCTACAACATCTGATCCTGGCCAGCGGAAGTCACCGGCATCATAGACAAGGTCCACAAAGCCAGCCAGAACCTCCATTATCATGTAGTGTTGTGTTCCGGGGTGTGAAAGACGAGGATCTCGCCCAGGTTACACACCCATGGTGGAATCTGCAGAGACGGGGATTGAAAAATCACACACTCCAGGAATGAGGCCGAGCTGATACATAAGAGCCTGTAAAACCAGCAGCATCCTGGACCCCCCCCCATTTATTACTGGGCAAGGGACCCACAAGAGAAAAGTCAGCACCTAGGAGCAGGCTGCACCCTGAATGTCAGGGGTCGGAAAATGAATGAAGGAATATAGATTGCAGACAAACTCAGTGCAACTTTTTTCATTCTTTGGTTCCTATAGAAATAAGGTGCAGATATGATTATATAACTATACACAAACTTTTTTTTTTTTTTTTTTTTTACAAAAGATGGTGTTTGATATTTTTGCATAGCTTCCCAGTGACTCAGAGACTGAATCATAGTGAAAAAAAAATGAGAAGTACAGAGAGGAAACCACATTGTTATTCATATGTTTGCTATGACAACCTGCTAGAATATCTGCTGACAACCAGTCGCCAACATGGGATATTCACAGCAAATGTCAGTAAAGATGTAGCCGCTGTTACATTGTATCACTAAGAGACCTGGGAAGTTATGAAGGGTTTTTGTTTTTGTTTATTTTTAAATAAAAGCAAAAGATTTTTCTGCACAAATTTGCTGGTTAAACAACTGCAGTTTATGAAAACCACATGCAAATCACATCTGCTACCAGAAGAGGCACGTTTCTGGATGTGAACAATAAAAATGTCCATTTCCTGAGCACAAGCAGAGAATAGTAGCATAGCAAGAAATTAACTTAAAATTTATATTCTGTTTTACAAAACTTTTTTCATTTGAATTTTTAACTTTTATGACTTTTTTAGATAAATTTTAGATGAGAGTCCGATCCAACCTGAAAACTACCGTGCTAGAGAGTACAAAGCCTCAAATGTACAACTGTCTGCGAGATGAAAATGGGAAGTGGTCATTCTGTATTATACCCCAGAGCTGCACTCACTATTCTGCTGGTGCAGTCACTGTGTACATACATTACATTACTGATCCTGAGTTACATCCTGTATTATACTCCAGAGCTGCACTCACTATTCTGCTGGTGCAGTCACTGTGTACATACATTACATTACTGATCCTGAGTTACCTCCTGTATTATACCCCAGAGCTGCACTCACTATTCTGCTGGTGCAGTCAATGTGTACATACATTACTGATCCTGAGTTACCTCCTGTATTATACCCCAGAGCTGCACTCACTATTCTGCTGGTGCAGTCAATGTGTACATACATTACTGATCCTGAGTTACCTCCTGTATTATACCCCAGAGCTGCACTCACTATTCTGCTGGTGCAGTCAATGCGTACATACATTACTGATCCTGAGTTACCTCCTGTATTATACCCCAGAGCTGCACTCACTATTCTGCTGGTGCAGTCAATGTGTACATACATTACTGATCCTGAGTTACCTCCTGTATTATACTCCAGAGCTGCACTCACTATTCTGCTGGTGGAGTCGCTGTGTACAAACATTATCTTACTGATCTTGTACTGATCCTAAGTTACATCTTGTATTATAACCCAGAGCTGCACTCACTATTCTGCTGGTGCAGTCACTGTGTACATACATTACATTATTGATCCTGAGTTACATCCTGTATTATACCCCAGAGCTGCACTCACTATTCTGCTGGTGCAGTCAATGTGTACATACATTACTGATCCTGAGTTACCTCCTGTATTATACTCCAGAGCTGCACTCACTATTCTGCTGGTGGAGTCGCTGTGTACAAACATTATCTTACTGATCTTGTACTGATCCTAAGTTACATCTTGTATTATAACCCAGAGCTGCACTTACTATTCTGCTGGTGCAGTCACTGTGTACATACATTACATTACTGATCCAAGTTACATCCTGTATTATACCCCAGAGCTGCACTCACTATTCTGCTGGTGCAGTCACTGTGTACATACTGTACATTACATTACTGATCCTGTATTGATCCCGAGTTACCTCCTGTATTACACCCCAGAGCTGCACTCACTATTCTGCTGGTGAAGTCACTGTGTACATACATTACATTACTGATCCTGAGTTACCTTCTGTATTATACCGCAGAGCTGCACTCACTATTCTGCTGGTGCAGTCACTGTGTACATACATTACATTACTGATCCTGAGTTACATCCTGTATTATACCGCAGAGCTGCACTCACTATTCTGCTGGTGCAGTCACTGTGTACATACATTACATTACTGATCCTGAGTTACATCCTGTATTATACCCCAGAGCTGCACTCACTATTCTGCTGGTGCAGTCACTGTGTACATTCATTACTAATTCGGGAGTTATATCCTATATACTTCACGGCTGCACTCATCCACACAATGTCCAGAGTGACAGCTAAAAGCTTGTTTGTTGTGATTGAATCTTTGTTGCAGGGATATACGGTAATTATCATTGTTTGGCGGCACATTTCATCAGGTAGACAGGAATGTGTATGACGGGAGCTAACGATCACACAAATTATCAAAGTTACATGTAAATGTTATTTAATTCTGAGCCGGACTCCCACCCTCTGCTCCGGGGGGCTGCGTCTGTCCTCCGCAGGCAGCTATGATGCTTGTACATTTTAGAGCCGCTGATTCATAGTCCTGCGGAGTTTCCATGCCGGGTGTGTATGGACAGGTCACGCCTGCGCCATTAAGAAACAGGTTACACAGATTTTGTAACACGAAGAATGAATTAGGGAAAAATTAGTTGAGAAAGAAACAATATACTGAGAAACCACAAAATCCTCTGCACATTAATCCACAGCAAGCAGGTACAATATAGAAATCCTGTATACACAACGGATATCCACCAGCGGACACAACGGGGCCCAGGATATCCACGAGTATACAAAACGGGGCCCAGGATATCCATCAGCAGACACAACGGGGTCCAGGATATCCAGCAGCAGACACAACGGGGCCCAGGATATCCAGCAGCAGACACAACGGGGCCCAGGATATCCAGCAGCAGACACAACGGGGCCCAGGATATCCAGCAGCAGACACAACGGGGCCCAGGATATCCAGCAGCGGACACAACGGGGCCCAGGATATCCAGCAGCAGACACAACGGGGCCCAGGATATCCAGCAGCAGACACAACGGGGCCCAGGATATCCAGCAGCGGACACAACGGGGCCCAGGATATCCAGCAGCGGACACAACGGGGCCCAGGATATCCAGCAGCAGACAACGGGGCCCAGGATATCCAGCAGCAGACACAACGGGGCCCAGGATATCCAGCAGCAGACAACGGGGCCCAGGATATCCAGCAGCAGACACAACGGGGCCCAGGATATCCAGCAGCAGACACAACGGGGCCCAGGATATCCAGCAGCAGACACAACGGGGCCCAGGATATCCAGCAGCAGACACAACGGGGCCCAGGATATCCAGCAGCAGACACAACGGGGCCCAGGATATCCAGCAGCAGACACAACGGGGCCCAGGATATCCAGCAGCAGACAACGGGGCCCAGGATATCCAGCAGCAGACACAACGGGGCCCAGGATATCCAGCAGCAGACACAACGGGGCCCAGGATATCCAGCAGCAGACACAACGGGGCCCAGGATATCCAGCAGCAGACACAACGGGGCCCAGGATATCCAGCAGCAGACACAACGGGGCCCAGGATATCCAGCAGCAGACACAACGGGGCCCAGGATATCCAGCAGCAGACACAACGGGGCCCAGGATATCCAGCAGCGGACACAACGGGGCCCAGGGTATCCACCAGCGGACACAACGGGGCCCAGGATATCCACCAGCGGACACAACGGGGCCCAGGATATCCACCAGCGGACACAATGGAGTCCAGGATATCCACCAGTATACACAACGGGGCCCAGGATATCCACCAGCAGACACAACGGGGCCCAGGATATCCACCAGCGGACACAATGGAGTCCAGAATATCCACCAGCGGACACAACGGGGCCCAGGATATCCACCAGCAGACACAACGGGGCCCAGGATATCCACCAGCAGACACAACAGGACCCAGGATATCCACAAGTATACACAATATGTCTTTATGGTGATAGACTACAAACATACACTGTGTGGTCTAAGCCAGGATTTGCGCATTACTCTACTCTGTAACCATGGAAACACATACAACTGCATAAGGGCTGTATACATCAAATGGTATAGAATTTTTAGCTAAGGCTTTTATTCTTGATAGATCAAAGTAATATAAATTGTAGCTGCAAATGTCTACACACCGTTTAAATACAAATAGAAAGAGTTCAGGAATCACCGACGTGCGACTTTCATCGGATTTATACTCTGTAAATAAGAGCACCTGTCATTTTCACAACTGGGACAAAATTTCCATACGTGCTCCACCGTGTGAAAAACAAACGAGGTGTACAGGGATTAATCTAGAAACAGCACCACACCTGGCAGTGTCTGGTAGTGCAGGTCAGCTCTATCGCAGAGAATGCAGATTACTGCAATACAGCACACAACCTGTAGACAGGCGTGGCGCTGTTTTTGGAAAGAAGCAGCCCAGTTTACATGTAGAGCCTTTTTATGATGCATCTTCTCAAGTCTAACTAGAAGTAATGAAACTTTTTATATCGGTCTTACCCAGAGCTCCTTGGCGAATATCGGTACGTGTGGCTCCTCCGCTGATGAATTGTGGGTTGGAACACAGATCCTGAAACAGAAAAAAAATAAAATAATAGTCTTAGAATTATAAATCCTATTTTTTTTAAATGGGACTCAAACTGATGAATTACAAGAATCTTCATCTGTCCCTTCATTATTTTTAATCTTTAGGAAAATGATGGAGTAAGCTGCAGGACAAATGTGAAAGAAGCGAGCTCATTGCTTTACATCTGGTTCCTGTGGGCTTTATTCATTCACATCAGTCCTGTACGGCAATCTACAATCACTGTGTGACATTGGTTAGAAAAATATTACAATACTCAGCATGCCCTGACAGTCACAAGCAGGGAGTTTCTCAACAGCTGGAGTGCTGCAGGTTAGGTTGCTGCTGAAACCCGCTGCTGGTTGCTGATGAAACCCGCTGCTGGTTGCTGATGAAACCCGCTGCTGGTTGCTGATGAAACCCGCTGCTGGTTGCTGATGAAACCCGCTACAGGGTATTAATGTAAGCACTGTTTAGCAGTATACCGTATTTTTCTGACTATAAGACGCACCGGACTATAAGACGCACCCAGGTTTTAGAGGTGGAAAACAGGGGAAAAAAATTTGAAGCAAAAAAAATGTGGTAAAATATTTAATAACATACCGGTTTATTTGATTGCTGTAGCCCAATTAACATAGACACAGTTTGGCACTATTGATGGGGTCATTATTTGGCACATTCATATGACCACTGTGTGGCATTACTGAAGGGATATTCCGAACTTTTGCTCTTTATTTGCTATAAGTCTGACCTCTGGGAACCCCAACGATCCTGAGAATGAAGCTGAAGCAGAATTTTTGCCCCCCCCCCCCCCCCCCCCACTGCATTCATCCCATTGTGCCGAGTTCTGGCGTTCGGACCTACTTTGATCAACAGGTTATCACTGGACTACCTAGCTATATGCCATCACTAACAAAGGTGGGAATATAAATGTTTTAGCAGAATTATGCGTGTGATCGCTGTGTGGCATTATCCATATGGGCACTGTTTGGCATCATTTAAATAATCACTGTGCGGTATTATTTATACGGGCATTGTTGCATTTTTCAGAGCCATAACTGTCATCCATATTCGGTGTATGGTCTCTTTCTTTACCTCCAATTTCATAAAGGAGTACAGAGTAAGGATAAGTTGGGCCTAGTCCTCGCATTCTGCATGTATTAAGTGCAGCTTTGCTTCTGCTCATCTCAGGGGTTGTTTGGTCCCCGTCTCCACACAGCCATAAAAATAAAAAATATTTACAAAAAGTGCTGCAAGTGCTTTCAAAAAGTTGGAAACTCACAGGATATTGATAGTTATGTAAAACATTAAATTACCATGAACCCCAGGAGGATGGATACAGGAAAGTGTCTGTTCACTCAGAGCATTAATAACCTAAATATATCAATCCCGGGAGCGGCGCTGCGCTGTACACGTCATGCTCTGCACAGTCCGTCCATTAATCGATCACTGTTAATGGAGGACTGCTGACGCGGCACTTCTAAGCTTTTACCTGGAATCCGGATCAGCAATTATCAGAGATTGCAGATAAAGGGCCTTTACAGTTTTATGTAAATGAGCCTAAAACTTTATTAAAATTTAGATTTGGTGTTATGAATGTGCCCGACATCCAGTCCTGATTAATTTTTATGGTTGTACGTTGCAAGTGAATTTACCAAGTTGTGTGCTTGACCCCCTCATCAAGTCAAATGCCACGTTGAGGTGGTCTTAGGTTTGAGGAAGTCTGGGGTTCAGTGGAGGCCCTACTCCAATGGGGACCCTATGACAAATCTGGAGAACATATTGCCTCCTGCCTCTCTCCTAAACAGCTCGTTTCAGAGACACCGAGCAGAGAGTCCTCCTCTACCACCCACAAAGGCCTTCACCCCGCAATCAGCTGGTTTAATGTTGAAGCAAGGGGCTCCCCCACAAATGCTTCACTATGGGCGGTCCGCAGTAAATACACTCCCTGGTTACGTAACCTTACAGGACGGTTCTGGCCACAGAAGGGCCCCATTAATTAAAAGGGTGTGTCACCGCGAATGGAGACACTACCTGCACTGGAGGAGTCGTCCATTGCCTGCTGTTGCTAGGCGACAACCTGAACATAATGGCGTGTCACTAGTACACAGTGTATTATTCATCACACCGCTAATTATTTATTACAGAGGCAGACGTACATTAAATGTAATAATAACAAGAGAGAATCTAATTTTTAGCATAATTTAAGCCTGCGCAAAGGCAGTCACATATGGAGTTTGATGCAACTCAGGCCGGACCTGGGGACAACGTTCCCTTAATAGTTATAAATAGGAAAACCTCTACTACAAAAAAAAGCCCCGGCCTAAAACAATTAGACATAATAGTCCAGATCTAGCCGCAGGGAGATCTGTGTAACGTAATAACACCCGTCTTCTGGCCGCACTGTAAACAAGAGGACGGTGTTTGTTCATGGAGTCGCCGCTCTCCAGTCATAACTGGTCCGACCGATGAGATCAAAGCCGGTATGACGCCCCCGGATTCATTGTATGCGCCAACAGGTGGCTATCGTACATCGCAAAAGCCGACCGACGCACCCAGGTCATAGATACACTAATGAAATATGGAATCCATCTTTACACTACAGTAACAAGACGTCTCGGGGGAGCTCATTATTTAGTCAAGAAATGGCATCCACACAACTTGGATGATGTCTTGGGGGAGCTCCTTATACAGTCCAGAAATGGCATCCACATGACTTGGATGATGTCTTGAGGGAGCTCCTTATACAGTCCAGAAATGGCATCCACCCTACCCTTTATAATCACTTTCTAGGGAATCATTACTTGATGAGATTTTACCTCATAATTAGCCAGATTATGTGTATTTTACCTCATAATACACAAGTCTGAGTGGTCGCCTCCTGTCGGTCCCTCTTCACTTTCCAATTTTCATCCTCTCGTTCCAAGAGCTATTACTTTTTTTTTTATCCTTTCATAGAGTTGTATCATCATGGCTTTAGTTTTGATCAGTACCATTTTGGGATCCATACGACTTTCTGACCCCTTTTTTGGGGGGAGGCAAAATTACCATAAAACAGCAATTCTGCCATTTCATTTTTTCCCCTTTCATTTCAGTGTTCACTGTGTGGTAAAAAAAAATATTCTTATATTGAACAGTTAGGTAATATGCACTTTTTTTTATGTTTTGTGAAATTGGGTGTGAGATGAACTTTTATACAGGGTGGAGCGCGGTAATTTGCTTTTTTGCACTGCATGCTGTGGCGGCACTGTCGGTCGAAGAGAGGGGAGAGTGGGTGTGGCTTACAGTGGCTGATGGGAGATTTGTATTCCTCTGCCTTTCAGTTGCCATCATGCAGTGGACACGTGAGGAGAGGTCATTTTGTGTTGAAGCGTATTTTTCAAATGCCCACTCGATCATTGCAGTGCAGCGTGCTTTTCGTTTACAATTCGCTGTTCCTCCACGCGGACGTGTTCCTGGATGGCAATTTTTTCTGATGAGGCACATTTTCTCCTCAGTGGGTGTGTAAACAAACAAAATATGCGTTACTGGAGTGAAACAAACCCCAGAGAAGTTCACGAGAGACCTCTGCATTCGGACCGGGTCACTGTGTGGTGCGCCATATCACGAGTAGGCATCATTGGTCCTTACTTTTTTCAGGATAATGGTCGTACCAAAACTGTGAACTCCGAACGGTACTTGTCTATGATACAGGATTATTTTCAGCCGGCTCTTGAGGCAATGGAACTAGAGGATACATGGTTCCAACAGGATGGTGCCACTGCACACACAGCGAGGGTTACCATGAATTGTTTGAGGCAAATGTTTCCTGGACGGCTTATCTCTTTGAGGGGAGATGTGAACTGGCCAGCACGATCACCAGATTTAGGCCCATGCGATTTTTTCCTTTGGGGTTACCTGAAGTCTAAGGTGTATATCAACCGTCCCAACACCTTGGAAGACCTAAGGAACAATATTGAAGCTGAAATTGGCAGAATACCAGTGGACATGCTTGTTAGAGTTCATGAAAACTTCAGAAAACGTATGCAGCAGTGTGTGGATAGCGAAGGTCGACATTTGCCAGATACACTATTTAAAACCATGTAATTTAAAAATTCCATTACTGTTCAGTATAATTAAAATATAAAATAAATTTTTCTAATGATCATAATTTTTTTTATTTCATTCCCAAATCAGCAAATTACCGCGCTCCACCCTGTATTTTACTAAAAATATTTTTCTTTTAAGGTTATTGATATCTTTGAGTCTTCAAACTGCACTTACTTGTACAACTCACTATAATACTGTAGTAGTGTACAGTATGTCAAAATTACAGATCTCCATGAAGCCCAGACGTAGGTCTACAAATATGGCAGACAAGGTGGGGCCTTCAATAGGCCCAAGGCGGCCATGACAATGCCAAGGGCAATCCTCAGTCATATTGTGGCTTTATAAAACATCTCCCGAGCCCGTGGAGACACATGCAGTGGTCGTATAAATGGTGGTCAATGCTAAGTCTTTGCAAAGTGGGCTCCTACATGCTGCGGGCCTCGACACTTGCCCTGGTTTGCCGACCCTGTATGTCTGTTTTCCAGACTTGTGCTGTATGTTTACTCCATGACAGGGGTCCCCAACTCCAGTCCTCAAGGCCCACCAACATGTCATGTTTTCAGGATTTCCTTAATCTTGCCCAGGTAATAATTGCATCACCTGTGCAATGCAAAGGAAATCCTGAAAACATGACCTGTTGGTGGGCCTTGAGGACTGGAGTTGGGGACCCCTGCTCCATGATACATTATATTTTACCCAAGAGACATCAAGTCAAGGAACAGACGACAATTGTGCAGGATTTTTAAGAAATCTGTGAAGAAAAATAAATCTTTGTGCTCTTTTCTATGAAATGAGAGGTATATGGAGGTACAGTTTGGCCCTATATTACAGATGTATGCCATATAGATGTAATAAGGCCCAGTACAAGGACCTATGGCCACATTCAGATTTCTTTATGCAAAAACAAAGCAATTTACATCAGAGTAAATGTGGGTGAGGTCGCCAAAACACCCTCCGCACCTGACGGAAATATGGGCAAAACCACAACAAGATTACCCAGCTGAGGAATATGCCATGTATTGTATCCGGCCTTTTTTAATAGGCCACTTAGATACGAGTGCGACGGATGCACAGCTAGTGGCCGAAACCAACTGCATCATAGGGATCTGTACACTTATGCATAGTTGTACCTCCAATATCAGATTTTTTCTGTCTGATTCAGAGTTATTCTATTGAATATATGTCCTTAAAACAGAGTAAAAAAAAAAAGGCACTATACCGCGGCTAAGACTGTTTCCAGATTCATGCAGCCCCATCTTCCATTTTTACGGTAACATTTTGGGGTCCATACAAATCTCTGATCTTTTTATTGCAGTTTTTTGTGAGTTGAACTAACCAAAGAATCAAAGTCTGCGATTGACTTTTTTGTTTTCCTCGGCATTCACGGTCTGAAATAATATATTTTATTACTTCGGGTTTTTTAACGTTCTAAAGAAAAAAAGGGAGAGGATAAAAACTACATAGCCTCATTTTTAATTATTTGTAGAATATCTAATATTCCCTTTCCGACTTGAATCTACGATGGACTGTACAATACACAATACCGCGGTGTATTATAAGATTACCGACCTCCTATGAAGTTGCCCAGTCACAGGTTTAACTGAAATAAAAACAAGTCAAACATGGTGGCCTTCAGCAGGCCCCTGGCTGCGGTCCAAATCCCATTTCCAACCACTTAAATGCAGCTGTCAAACTTAACAGTGGCATCTATGGAGTTACACTGATGCATATGAATCTTACTAGGAACAGAGCACGCAGGTCCGGGTGGGCCTCCTGGATGTGGTGGGCCTTGACATTTTGCTGGTGCTGACTCCAGCCATTACTGTAGCACACAAAACGGCTCCACAGTACAGAAGCATAAGGACTCCATGTTTTCTGGTACGTACAGCTCTGCCATAGAGGACATAATATTCTGGCTCATTGCTTTGTATTTTCTGAAAGGTTTGGACTTTCTACTACATGATATGATATACAACTTCACACCACACTGAAAGTAACAGTATAAATGTACGTAATAAAACATCAGCGTCCAGTGCTCCGTGCATCAGATCAGTGATCCATCTATAGCAGACAAAGGCTATATCATAAACGTTAGAGCAGGGGTGTCAAACTGCATTCCTCGAGGGCCGCAAACCATTAGCAACCATTGCACAAGGTGCTGCAATCATTATGTGTGTAGGTGATTAAATTATCACCTGTGCAGTACAAGGAAATCCTGAAAACATGACCTGGTTGCAGCCCTCGAGGAATGCAGTTTGACACCCCTGCGTTACAGGGACCTCCGGGGTCATCGTGCCCAAACCCCTGCTCAATGCAGGAGTCACTAAACCATTTCAGACAGATGTCTGTTCAACCTCTGTGTGAAGACTTCCATTGATGGAGAACTCACCACTTCTCATGGCCGTCTGTTCCACTCATTGATCACCCTCACTGTCAAAAAGTTTTTTTTCTATTTTTCTAATATCCAATGTGTATCTTCTCCTTTTCAGTTTCATTCCACTGCTTCTCATGTTTCCATGTGCAAATGAGAATAAGGATGATCCCTTTACACTGTGATTATATATATATATATATATATATATATATATACACATATACACACTATACGCCTGACTGCAGGGATAATGACTTGAACTAACATCCTCACATACGCCTATAATGCTGTTAGTTCAGGTCACGAGACCTGTGGTTAGCAGCGGACGTAGGATCAGAATACAGAAAATACGCCCGCTATACTGTCATGTGAATTAGCCCTTTGTTTTGTATTTAAATCTGAGCTGGTGCTGTACTTTATGGAGTAATAATCTACGTGTCATGTTATGGTGCTACATAGCGTTTTGGGGGGTTTCTCCTACGGAAACAACGCTCCCTCATACCTTTGTTGTACGGCATCCCATGGCAAGCTATATAAAAAAGTATAATATCGTATGAGGTTCATACAGAGGCTGTAAGTTTATGGGTGGCCCATAATGGTCCCATTCACGGCATTGTGTGGAGTCATAATACCGCCGTTTGCATAACGCCTTAGGCTTCTTTCACACTAGCGTCAGAATCTCCCCGTCGCAATGCGTCGGGGAGAGATTCCGACGCTAGCGTTTGCTGCATTGCACAATGGGTGCAGTGGATGCATTTTTCCGGCACATCCGCTGCCCCATTGTAAGGTGCGGGGAGGTGGGGGTGGAGTTCCGGTCCGTCAGGAGAAAAAAACGTTACATGTAGCGTTTTTTTCTCCCGACGGTCCGCAAAAGCACGACGCATCCGTCGCTCGACGGATGTGACGTGTGGCAATCCGTCGCAAATGCGTCGTCAATGCAAGTCTATGGGGAAAAAAACGCATCCTGCAAGCACTTTTGCAGGATGCGTTTTTTCTGCAAAACGACGCATTGTGACGGACTGCAGAAAACGCTAGTGTGAAAGTAGCCTTATCATTGCTGGGCTGATGTTATACCAGAGGAGGTCTGGACTCTGCAGAGTGATGGTGATGTTTCTGCATCTTGGCATTCGGCCCCCCGCTCTGTAACATTACGGGGTCTCCACCTTGTAGCTGACTTGCTGCGGTTCCTTCCACTTCTCAATACCATGCAGGTATCAGCCACCTCTGCACCACCAGCCGGTCTGTTAGGCTACTTTCACACTAGTGTTTTTTTCAATAAGTGGCAATGCGTCGTTTAGGGGAAAAAATGCATCCTGCAAAGTTGTCTGCAGGATGCGTTTTTGCCCCATAGACTAACATTAGCGACGCATTGACACACGTCGCAACCGTCGTGCGACGGTTGCGCCGTGTTGTGGCGGTCCGCCGGGAGCAAAAAACGTTACATGTAACGTTTTTTGCTGCCGACGGTCCGCTTTTTCCGACCGCGCATGCGTGGCCGGAACTCCTCCCCCACCTCCCCGCACCTCACAATTGGGCAGCGGATGCGCAGGAAAAATGCATCCGCTGCCCCCGTTGTGCGGCGCTTTCGCTGCTTGTGTCGGTGCGCCGCAACGTCGCATAGCGACATGCGGTGCACGACGCAAGTGTGAAAGTAGCCTTAGGCAAACGTCATTGTGGGGGGCCGGCAGTTATATGGGGGGGTAATACTGCTGCGTTAAAGACGTTCAAGCGCAGTGAATGGGATTTAATAAAAATTTGTGCCTACTAAGCGTTTAAGGCTACTTTCACACTAGCGTTTTCTGCAATCCGTCACAATGCGTCGTTTTGCAGAAAAAACGCATCCTGCAAAAGTGCTTGCAGGATGCGTTTTTTCCCCATAGACTTGTATTGACGACGCATTTGCGACGGATTGCCACACGTCGCATCCGTCGAGCGACGGATGCGTCGTGCTTTGGCGGACCGTCGGGAGCAAAAAATGCTACATGTAACGTTTTTTGCTCCTGACGGACCGCTTTTTCCGACTGCGCATGCGCGACCGGAACTCCTCCCCACACCTTACAATGGGGCAGCGGATGCGCCGGAGAAATGTATCCGCTGCCTCCATTGTGCAATGCGTTAAACGCTAGCGTCAGAATCTCTCCCCGACGCATTGCGACGGGGAGATTCCGACACTAGTGTGAAAGAAGCCTTAATTGGCTGAAATGCAGCCACAAACTTGCAGGACCCTTAATCCGCCTTGTAAGGGTTCAGTTGAATTTTGCATTTCTTTCTACTATGGGGAGGCGGAAAAAAAATGCAAATGAATTTTCAGGCTGTAATCACACAGCAAAAGCGCAGCTGAAAAAGAACATTTTTTTTTCACAAGTGGGAACACGGCCTTAGCGGTGGCGTGTCCCAGCACATGTGTGTAGTAGTGGTACTTGTAGTGCCACTCAGAGGACATGTGTTACAGGAGAGTTTTGCAGTAAATCCTAAATATTAAGTAACAATTCACTGGTCACAGCATTACAGTATAGAACATGTAGCTGCTGTAATGAGGCGGAGGGGGATGTAAGGACAGAGATGCAGCCATAGAATTCTGCAAACTGAATCTGCTTATTAATACAGCAATAAGTATTCATGAAAAAACCCAAGGCATCATGTCACACAGCACCATTATGTACTGCTAGTACTGTGATACTAGGAGTTCTGACAGGATACTACCATCATGAGACTTGTAGTTCCACAGCAGCATTCACTCAGAAATCTATGACTTACCGGGGGTCTCTTCCACACCACGCCCTGGACCTTTGACGAGTTCTGCCCCAGTTCATTGAACCCTAAGGAGGAATGGATGGCGGGGAAGTAGGTGTCTTTAAAGAGGGTCCCAGACTGCAGACATTCGTCCCTGAGCGCCTCGTAGTCCTGGTTCAGATATTTCATGGCCTTCTCATTGGTGCCATAGCCATTAGCCAGAGCCCTGTCATGGGCCACCTGGGCAGCGACCCCGCTCATCCCTGCACCGTGTAATGGCCGGGCAGACTCCGGGCACATCCACCAGAGAGACTGCAACCAGTGTATAATGGTGAGCGGCCCCTCCTCACTGCTCAGCTGTAGGGTGTGCCCGGTCTATGGGCGGCAGGCCGGGATTGTGTCACCGACACCGTCCTGGAGGAAGCTCCATCTGGAAGTAATATATATATCCAGCAATGGAGACAAAATATACTGATATACTGTACCTCACAAAACACAACACTATGTACAACACCCACCTCACAGGATCTCACCGTGCAACGTGCACATCCATTTATCTGTACCCCGAGTGTCAGTGTCATCATCCTGTACCCCGAGTGTCAGTGTCATCATCCTGTACCCCGAGTGTCAGCGTCATCATCCTGTACCCCGAGTGTCAGCGTCATCATCCTGTACCCCGAGTGTCAGCGTCATCATCCTGTACCCCGAGTGTCAGCGTCATCATCCTGTACCCCGAGTGTCAACGTCATTATCCTGTACCCCGAGTGTCAGCGTCATCATCCTGTACCCCGAGTGTCAGCGTCACTATCCTGTACCCCGAGTGTCAGCGTCACTATCCTGTACCCCGAGTGTCAGTGTCATTATCCTGTACCCCGAGTGTCGTCACTATCCTGTACCCCAAGTGTCAGCGTCATTATCCCGCACCCCGAGTGTCAGCGCCATTATCCCGCACCCCGAGTGTCAGCGCCATTATCCCGCACCCCAAGTGTCAGTGTCAGTGTCATTATCCCGCACCCCGAGTGTCAGTGTCATTATCCCGTACCCCGAGTGTCAGTGTCATTATCCCGCACCCCGAGTGTCAGCGTCATTATCCCGCACCCCGAGTGTCAGCGCCATTATCCCGCACCCCGAGTGTCAGCGCCATTATCCCGCACCCCGAGTGTCAGCATCATTATCCCGCACCCCGAGTGTCAGCGCCATTATCCCGCACCCCGAGTGTCAGCGCCATTATCCCGCACCCCGAGTGTCAGCGTCATTATCCCGTACCCCGAGTGTCAGTGTCATCATCCTGTACCCCGAATGTCGGGGTCATCATCCTGTACCCCGAGTGTCGGGGTCATCATCCTGTACCCCGAGTGTCGGGGTCATCATCCTGTACCCCGAGTGTCAGCGTCATTATCCTGTACCCCGAGTGTCAATGTCATTATCCTGTACCCCGAGTGTCAGTGTCATTGTCTTGTACCCCGAGTGTCAGCGTCATTATCCTGTACCCCGAGTGTCAGTGTCATTATCCTGCACCCCGAGTGTCAGTGTCATTATCCTGTACCCCGAGTGTCAGTGTCATTATCCTGTCCCCCAAATGTCTGTCATTAGCCTGTGTCTGTATAAGTATTAAGTGACTGTATCATTATCCTGCACCCCAAGTGTCAGTGTCATCATCCTGCACCAAGTGTTAATAATAATTTTATATTTTTATTTATATAGCGCCAACATATTCCGCAGCACTTAGTGTCATTATCCTGTACCCCGAGTGTCAGTGTCATTATCCTGCACCCCGAGTGTCAGTGTCATTATCCTGTACCCCGAGTGTCAGTGTCATTATCCTGCACCCCGAGTATCAGTGTCATTATCCTGCACCCCGAGTGACAGTGTCATTATCCTGCACCCCGAGTGACAGTGTCATTATCCTGCACCCCGAGTGTCAGCGTCATTATCCTGTACCCCGAGTGTCAGTGTCATTATCCTGTACCCCGAGTGTGTGTCATTATCCTGTACCCCGAGTGTCAGTGTCATTATCCTTAACCCCGAGTGTCAGCGTCATTATCCTGTACCCCAAGTGTTAGCATCAAATACATCTCCAGAGAAGAGACATCACCTTCACATTGAACATATGGGATTAATAACTGGGGAAGTGAGAGAGAGCACTGACACTTCAGTAGGGACCTCCTGTAGTGACCAGGTAATTACAACAGATTTGCTCTGGGAGCCAGACACTAAAGGTACCTTCACACATAATGATTTCGTTAACGATATCGTTGCAACGTCACGCTTTTTGTGACGTAGCAACGATCCCCCTAACGATCTCGTTATGTGTGACAGTGACCAACCATCAGGCCCCTGCTGGGAGATCGTTGGGGAATGATCAGGACCTTTTTTTGGTCGCTGATCACCCGCTGTCATCGCTGGATCGGCGTGTGATGCCGATCCAGCGATGTGTTCACCTGTAACCAGGGTAAATATGGGTTACTAAGCACAGGGCTGCGCTTAGTAACCCGATATTTACCCTGATTACCATTGTAAAAGTAAAAAAAAAAAAACACTAGATACTAACATTCCGATGTCTGTCACGTCCCCCGGCGTCAGCTTCCCTGCACTGACTGTAAGTGCCGGCCGTAAAGCAGAGCACAGCGGTGACGTCACCGCTGTGCTCTGCTTTACGGCCGGCGCTGACACAGTCAGTGCGGGAAGCTGATGGTGGGGGACGTGACAGACATCGGAATGTAAGTATCTAGTGTTTTTTTAAAAATACTTTTACAATGGTAACCAGGGTAAATATCGGGTTACTAAGCGCAGCCCTGCGCTTAGTAACCCGATGTTTACCCTGGTTACCCGGGGACTTCGGCATCGTTGAAGACAGTTTCAACGATGCTGAAGTCGTTCCCCTGATCGTTGGTCGCTGGAGAGAGCTGTCTGTGTGACAGCTCCCCAGCGACCACACGACTTACCAACGATCACGGCCAGGTCGTATCGCTGGTCGTGATCGTTGGTAAGTCGTTTAGTGTAACGGTACCTTAAGACTGGGATTTGTTTATGCAAAGACAAGTAAGTTCTTTACGCAGGCACAAGCTTCCTCTGATCAAACCACTGATCTGAGACTTTTTGGAGTCAGTGATAAATATTGGGGGTTTTCATCCATCCAATATGTATGGAAGATATATCTTCGGCGTCTTAGCAAAGTGACGAACATCATTCACTCACATCACCGTAAGTCAATTTAACTCCTCCAACTTAATATCGGTCCGATGGATGGTATCCATGCAATATTTAATCTCTATGGACAGATAAAGTCGCGATAAGAAACATGACAATATCTACCGCCTGGGACCTCCAGGGGGTAAGGTATCCTGAAAGTTAGGGATCTCCTAAAACTCCAACAGACCTAGCACATCCCACAACTAGCACCCATATGAGATCACCAAGGGGAAGTATGTGGCTGTAACCTTGATCTAATAAAAATGAGTTTAGTTCTCGTTCGCCATTCTTTTTTATTTTAAGCAATTATATATACCTAATTGTTTTGTTCCCATTTTGTCAAATCTTTGTATTTTTTTTTTATAAATACTTCCTACCTTACCCTTGTTCCTCTGCTCTGTAAACCGCACCTCTGAGTCACATCTGACCTGTAACGGGTATCTAATCGGCCTGTATAAACGATAAGTCATGGCACCTAATAGTTCCTTTTTGTTATTGTGAATTTGGCAGGGATCATATTGGGTTATATATATACTCCATGAGCTGGAATCTGAGTTGTGTGTACCATACACTCACTATGAGTTCCCCAATAATCGGCCTAGTAGTGAAAGCAGCTGCGGCCTTGTCCATCAATTGTTTAAATGCCCTGACGATTGGAGGCAGCGGAATTGTGTATCCCTGACAAACTGGTGACAGCGGTGGGATCTGTGCGACCTTCTCCCCTGCTGTCATCATTTACAACTACGGTGGGAACTGTGCCAACCCCCCCCCCCCGTTTTGGCGCCATTCCCGCGGCGTCGGCACTCCGTCTCCTGTGCTGTTGTTGGGACACGTGACGCCAGCGCCCAATCATCACTGGCCTCACTGTCCCCACTTCCTGTCGAATTGAGCAGGAAGAGGAAGTCCAAGATCAGCTGCGGCCCGGGCTTCCTCCTAATGTTTGATTTGTTTGAAGGCGGGGACATTGATGCCAGCGCTGACGTCATGTGTCAAAACAACCGCAGGAGATCCCCGGGAGAGAGCGCGCCAACACGGCACCAGCACGGGAGGTGAGTATAAGTTTTATTATTTTATCGAAGGGATAAAGAAGGGATTGTCCTAGTAGTGGACAAGATATGTCTTTATACAGGTGAACACAAATTTGTAGGCTCTGACAATGCCACCGAGGCCCATGAATCTGAGCAACGTCCTGGCCCACAGGACTCTAATTACGCCACTGGTGCTACTGTCACTTGGCACTGATCATGGTCAGTCACCACGCACACATAATCTGCAGGGCCTGATATAGTTCAAGTTTTTTTTTGTTAATATTTATATAATTTTAAAAAGTGGCATGGGGTCCCCCCCCATTTTTGACAACCAGCCAAGCTAAAGCAGACAGCTGGGGGCTGGTATTCTCAGGCTGGTAAGCGGCCATGGATATTGACCAAAAGAAAAAAAAAAAAAGGGTTGTTGTTCCAGCATCTGGTAAAATTAGTTCTTTATTTTAAGTCCATTAAAACTTGTAAAAATTACAATGGTTGCATAAACAATGTAGGGGAGCAAAACGCGTTTCGAACGCTCACTTACATTCTTTATCACAGCTTCTACCTGGTTCTGTGCAAACTGGACTTCAAGTACTAGGTGAGCTGGCTTTCTTTTTACTATATGTGAATGGATATTGCCCCCCAGCCTAAAAATAGCAGCTTGCTGCTGCCCAGAAAAGGCACATCTATTAGCTGCACCAATTCTGGTGCTTTGCCCGACTTTTCGCACTTGCCCTGTAGCGGTGGCAGGTGGGGTTCATATTTGTTGGGTTGATGCCTCGTTTGTATTGTCCAGTGACATCAAGCCCACGAGTTAGTAATGGAGAAGCCTCTATAAGACACCCATCCATTACTAATCCTATAGTTCCAAATAAAGTCACAGCCAGAATAAAATCCTTTATTAGAATAAAAACAAAACACTTGTATTTTTTTAAAATTAAAAATAACAAATACAGTTATAATCACCTAACGCCCATTACTGTTCGGATTTGCCCATCTCAATCCTTGACTTTTTTCCAACAATCCAGTATTGAGCCCCTTATCCCCCCCAGAATATATATATATATATATATTGTATTTTATGAAAATACTGATGCCATTTCATTCTTAGACTATTTTTTTTCTAAAATTCAATATAATTTATTTTAAAAATAAAGTTATTATATCTTTTCATTAAACTTTTTTTTTTATTACCCTAGCCCTAAATCTACCCCTAACACTATCCATAACATAGTGTGAATCCTATTATGGTTAGAAAATTATATAAAAACTGAAATTATTATAAAAAATTTTTTATTTTTCATTGTTTTTACATCTTGAAATTTGGGATTGCTCCCCAGCAAGTCTCTCTCTCTCCTTTGACAAAATTAATAATGAGAGGAAAGGTAAAAAGCATTCGGAGAGCACAATGCAGCATTTGTCATCTCATTTGATGCCTATGCAGAGCGCAGCAACTGATGACAAACTGATAATGAATGCTTTGCTTTGCATAGGAAACCGTGGCACCGACCGAAATATCCAACCAGCCTCTGGTTGTAATAATGATCCAGATCGCCGGCTGCCAGATGAACACACACAAAGCGCCGATGGCCCACTTTAAGAAGAAGCAATAGTGTGGGTCGGACAAAATTTTATGCCATCATGAAATTTAACACCTGGGGCAGAATTTGTATATTGTAGAACAAGAATATCATAAAACAAAGTATAAACATCAGGTCACTATAAATGACTAATTCAGTCCATAAACATCTATAGACTCCAGCACCACTAAAACACATCAAAAACAGATTTAATCTCTTGTTATTAAGTTTTATTAGGTAATAGTAAAGGGAGTATGACAACAATAAGGCGGGAAGATCTTGAAATTAGAGATCAATCATAGGATTACATTACTGGATAATTGCTCTGGGACTTGTGCGCTTTCTTTCTACTTTTATAGGTTTCGCGCAGTTACTATGCGTCTTAGGGCAGTCTCACACGTCCAGATAATTCCGGTACCGGAATTATCCGTGTCCGTGTGCCCCTACGTTTCTGTGGCACATCAGTGCGGCACACGTGCGGCACACGTGTGCCGCCCGTGTGCCCACTGGGTACCATACGCACCGTGCTGGGTACCACACGTACCAGCATCTGGTGCTGAAGCCGCGATTCATATCTCACGCGATTCAATACTCACCCGGCTCGCTCCCTCGCCGGCGCTGCTTCCTGTTCTGGCCGCATCTTCTCCTGTATGCGGTCACGTGGGGCTCATTTACAGTAATGAATATGCGGCTCCACCCCTATGGGAGGTGGAGCCGCATATTCATGACTGTAATCGGCGGCACTACGTGACCGCATACAGGAGAAGATGCGGCCAGAACAGGAAGCAGCGCCAGCCAGCGAGGGAGCTGGGCGAGTATTTTCAGAACAGCAGGGGGGGCGCACAGGGGGGGCGCACAGGGGGTGGGAGTGCGGGGGGCACATAGATCTTTATTTTAAACACAATTATTCATATCTTCTCTACAGCAAATGCTGCTGCAGGGAAGATATGAATCGCGGCTTCAGCACCAGTGGGGGGGACGGCGCTTAATGTAGCGCTGTCTCCTGCACGGCACACGGACTGCACACGGACAACGTCTGTGTGCGGTATGTGTTTTACACGGACCCATTGACTTTAATGGGTCCGTGTAATACGTGCGCTCCCACGAACACTGACATGTCTCCGTGTTTGGCACACGGAGACACGGTCCGCAAAAAAAATCAATGACATCTGAACAGATGCATTGATTTTAATGTGTCTACGTGTGTCAGTGGCTCC
Organism: Ranitomeya imitator; assembly: GCF_032444005.1. Lineage (NCBI taxonomy): Eukaryota > Metazoa > Chordata > Amphibia > Anura > Dendrobatidae > Ranitomeya > Ranitomeya imitator. Next base: position 23,393,662 of record NC_091286.1, on the reverse strand, counting down.
AGTACGTGAGGAAACTGTCACCTCACGTACCGGAGCCACTGACGTGTGAAACCGGCCTGACACAGATGTAGCCACCAACGTGATCATGACTATCGCACCTTACAATGACATAGTGTAGAACGCTGCTCATTCTAAATGAATGGGAAAAAACACCCATCATTGACAATGATGTCAAATCCCCGGCTGCTAAATCTTTATGCACCCCAAAATAGTGGCTTCTAAACAGGTATGCTATACAAGTCTGATCTTAGTGGTTGGGACAAAAATAGTGGCTTCTAAACAGGTATGCTATACAAGTCTGATCTTAGTGGTGCATGAGACCTCCAATTTTATGACCCCCAACTTAGCGGCAGAATAAAGAGAACGGTTCCTGTTATTACATACTGCTTTATCACTGATTATGCTGTGCACTGTCGGGACAGGCTCTTTCTAGTAGCTTGAAAACACAAAAAAGCACAGTAAAACCAAAAACACACTGTTGCAAAAAAAATCACAGTGGACAGCAAGTGCTAGTAAAAAGATGGAAAAAAACAGGGTATTTGGTTGATACGTTTTTTGCAAAAAATGTATATTAAGCCGCTCTACCAAACGTCAAGGTATACCCATATCAGAGCAGTCCTAACTAATGTATGTAATCCCTATCTGATGTATTTAAAACCTGGTCATATGTACAATACCTGTATGAGCAGGATTCAGAAAAGGAATGTCCATGTGGACGCGCTGGACAGAACGGCTCTTGTGCGCACAGCTCAAAAAAAGAGGGGTGGAGGCCTCCCCAGTCTTGTGGACACAAGAAAACAATTACCGTATTTTTCGGACTACAAGACGCACTTTTTCCCCCCAAAAAAAGGGGGGAAAATGGGGGGTGCGTCTAATAGTCGAAATGCAGGCCTTACCGTGGTGGCAGAGGTGCGGCGGCAGAGGAGGCGCAGTAAGTGGGGTCCCTTTCTCCGGTAAGGTGATGGTGCAGCAGCCCGGTAAGCAGGAGAGCCGGGTGAATCCTGCTGTTAGCGGTGGTGGCGGCCATTTTCCTGAGGCCGCGCGTGCGCAGATGGAGCCCTCTGCTTCCCGGGGCTTCAGGAAAATGGCCGCCGCGATCTCCATCTGCGCACGCGCGGCCTCCCGCGGCCATTTTCCTGAAGCCCGGGAAGCAGAGCGCGCCATCTGCGCACGCGCGGCCTCAGGAAAATGGCCGCCACCACCGCTAACAGCAGGATTCACCCGGCTCTCCTGCTTACCGGGCTGCTGCACCATCACCTCACCGGAGAAAGGGACCCCACTTACTGCGCCTCCTCTGCCGCTGCACCTCTGCCACTGGAAGCCTGCACGGTAAGCCTGGGACCCCTCTCACGCCATACCTCTCACTGCACCTCCTGATCCCAGCACCTCCTGATCCCAGCACCTTCTCATCCCAGCACCTCCTGATCCCAGCACCTCCTGATCCCAGCACCTCCTCATCCCAGCACCTCCTCATCCCAGCACCTCCTCATCCCAGCACCTCCTGATCCCAGCACCTCCTCATCCCAGCACCTCCTCATCCCAGCACCTCCTCATCCCAGCACCTTCTCATCCCAGCACCTCCTGATCCCAGCACCTCCTGATCCCAGCACCTCCTGATCCCAGCACCTTCTCATCCCAGCACCTCCTGATCCCAGCATCAGCCCACCTCTACCGACACCTTGCCTCCTGTGACCCTGCTCTGCCGCCACCAGCCCTCAGGTAAGATACTGTAAATTCGGACAATAAGACGGACCCCCATCTTATAAAAAAATCTTTTTTTCTGCAATTTTCATCCCAAATTTGGGGTGCGTCTTATGGTCCGGTGCGTCTTATAGTCCGAAAAATAAGGCATATGAAACCAGAACACATGAGCTGCGCGCACAGTGAACAAGCCCGTAGAGACATGTTCACACCACCAAGAGACTTGAAAACACAAGAAAGCACAGTAAAACCAAAAACACACTGTTGCAAAAAAATCACAGTGGACAGCAAGTGCTAGTAAAAAGATGGAAAAAACAGGGTATTTGGTTGATACGTTTTTTTGCAAAAAATGTATATTAAGCCGCTCTACCAAACGTCAAGGTATACCCATATCAGAGCAGTCCTAACTAATGTATGTAATTCCTATCTGATGTATTTAAAACCTGGTCATATGTACAATACCTGTATGAGCAGGATTCAGAAAAGGAATGTCCATGTGGACACGCTGAACAGAACGGCTCCTGTGCACACAGCTCAAAAAAAGAGATTACATACATTAGTTAGGACTGCTCTGATATTGGTATACCTTGACGTTTGGTAGAGCGGCTTAATATACATTTTTTGCAAAGAACGTATCAACCAAATACCCTGTTTTTTCCATCTTTTTACTAGCACTTGCTGTCCACTGTGATTTTTTTGCAACAGTGTGTTTTTGGTTTTACTGTGCTTTTTTGTGTTTTCAAGTCTCTTGGTGGTGTGAACATGTCTCTACGGGCTTGTTCACTGTTCGCGAAGCTCATGTGTTCTGGTTTCATATAATTGTTTTCTTGTGTCCACAAGACTGGAGAGGCCTCCACCCCTCTTTTTTTGAGCTGTGCGCACAGGAGCCGTTCTGTCCAGCGTGTCCACATGGACATTCCTTTTCTGAATCCTGCTCATACAGGTATTGTACATATGACCAGGTTTTAAATACATCAGATAGGAATTACATACATTAGTTAGGACTGCTCTGATATGGGTATACCTTGACGTTTGGTAGAGCGGCTTAATATACATTTTTTGCAAAAAAACTTAACCAAATACCCTGTTTTTTCCATCTTTTTACCAGCACTTGCTGTCCACTGTGATTTTTTTGCAACAGTGTGTTTTTGGTTTTACTGTGCTTTTTTGTGTTTTCAAGTCTCTTGGTGGTGTGAACATGTCTCTACGGGCTTGTTCACTGTGCGCGCAGCTCATGTGTTCTGGTTTCATATCTTTCTAGTAGCTGTAGCATTAAATTAATGTACAGGTGCAAAACTACACTGTGACCTTTATACAAACAGTGCAATAAATAAATATATGCTTTCCACTATTGCAACACGTTAAAAATGGAAAGTACGGTTAACATCTTTTATCAAAAAGCGCTAAAGCTATCCAACCACGGGAAGGTGCAACTAGATATGGATGACCCCTCTTGAACATCTCTACATGCACATTTTCTACTTTGGTCGTTCCTGGCTAGGATTCCTATCTACATTTAATTAATTTTGGAAGGTGCAGAATTTCCTTGTATACGTCACCTAAAAACGAGAAAACTATAAATCAAAAAATGCAAGCAGGCGATCTGCCCACATTACTACCCCTCCCATAGACGGCCCATATTTCCGGATCACTTACATATACAGTAATGCCAAGCTACTTCCACATGTAGAAGTGTCCGATGAATACCGAGTAGGTAAAACCCTATTGAAATAAGGACTGGAATTTGATTAGTAAATGCTATTTGCATGCAGGAATAAACCAACAGAAGTCAGAGAGACATTACATGGCAGGAGGTCTAATTAACAAATAAGGATGCCATCAGCGACAATATACAGCGCTGGCAAAAATTAAGAGACCACCACATCAGAACCCTGTCATGTGTAGCCCAATCTCCAGACCTGGACCCCATTGAAAACCTCTGGAATATAATCAGGAGGATGATGGATAGTCACAAGCCATCAAACAAAGAATTGCTTATTTTTGCGCCAGAAGCAGTGTGGAAGACTGGTGGAAAGTATGCCGAGACGCATGAAAGCTGGGATTAAAAATCATGGTTATTCCACCAAATATTGATATCTGAACTCTTCCTGAGTTAAAACATTAGTATTGTTGTTTCTAAATGATTATGAACTTGTTTTCTTTGTGTTATTTGAGGTCTGAAAGCACTGGGGTTTTTTTTTACCATTTTTCTTTGTCAGAAAAAAAATACAAAATTTGTTGCTTGGAACTTCGGAGACATGTTGTCAGATGTTTATAGACTAAAAGAACAATTTACATTTTACTCAAAAATATACCTATGAAGAGAAAAATCAGACAAACTGAACATTTTGCAGTGGTCTCAATTTTTGCCAGAGCTGTATATTTTTTTTCCTAAGAAAATGCTGGTATTTTATTCGTAAATTAATTTTTACACCATTTTTGCCTTTTCAAATTTGGTTTCCCTGCACACTGTCGCTGCAGAATGAGTCCACTTAGAATTCACCATTGGACTCATTGCGAGGAGGTTGTAACTTTTTTTTTTCTTCCGTATTTTTCCCCGAGTTCCTCTCAAATGATTTATGACCACATCAAAGTTCGGCTCAGAAATAATATTATATATATATATATATATATATATATATATATATATTTACAATAATACAAAACATGGAGAAAGGTATATGTAGAATATGAAATCACTAAAGAAATACCCTAATATGAGAATAAAAAAATCTAAATTAATTTTAATTATGGTTATTAACACGACTGACAAAAAAGACACAGGAAATGACACAAGACATTGTTGAAAAACGGGATGGGCAACAAGGAGGAAGAGAAACATTGATTGTAAAACTGTATACACGAGGAATTAAAAAAACTGAATAAAGTGAGAAAGTCAGAAAAATACAAAGTGAAACATAATGATACAAATGCAAATAATGTTATAGCCTAAAACAAAAAAATAATAGATAGGCATATATAGAATTTTCCTATTGTTTCATTTGGATCACTGTCATAGACCCTATCGCCGTGACCAAAATAGAAAAAATAGTAAATCAAACCAATCTGTCAACTCGTTAGCTAGGTAAAAAGTAATAAAATTAAAAACAATTTTTTTTTCCATTATTTGCAGATAGGGATAGGGTTAGAGCTATAGTTAGGGTTGGGCTAGGATTAGACCTAGGTTTAGGGTTAGAGCTACGGTTAGAGCTAGGTTTAGTGTTGGGATTAGAGTTAGGGTTGGGGTTACAGCTAGGGTTAGGATTAGAGCTAGGGTTTGGGGTTAGAGCTAGGGCTAGGGTTGGGCTAGAGTTAGGGTTAGAGCTAGGTTTAGTGTTGGGATTAGAGCTAGGGTTAGGGTTGGGCTAGGATTAGACCTAGGTTTAGGGTTACAGCTACGGTTAGAGCTAGGTTTAGTGTTGGGATTAGAGTTAGGGTTGGGGTTACAGCTAGGGTTAGGGTTGGGATTAGAGCTAGGGTTTGGGGTCAGAGCTAGGGCTAGGGTTGGGCTAGAGTTAGGGTTGGGCTAGGGTTAGAGTTAGGGTTAGAGCTAGGTTTAGGGTTGGGATTAGAGCTAAACATAAACATAAAATCTTAATCAATTCCCTTTATTAGTCTGAAGCCATGTGTCCCCCAGCACGGCAGGAATTTAACAAAATGAGACACACATGATTTACACACAAAAAAAACAATTTTATTCTTTTTAATTTATACATTTATAAAATGATATACATCTGTATATTACAATAAGACAAAACTATATGTACAAGTCTTTGGCAATAATTCCGTGATCTCAGGGTCCCTTATATCTGCTGCAGCATGTTGGAAATATATAATGTAGATGAAAGAGCGCCCCGGGTGGTCGTCTGCCGCCTCATGGGAAACAAGTGATGAATGAACCGCCGCTGCGGAGCCAAACGCACAGCGTTACTCTCCACATTGACCTTGTGCTGACAGCTGGAATACTATTGATATTGTAACAACTGAGACTCGGTGCTTATGGCAGAGTACTGTGGGCCGCCCGCCATATAGTGCTTCCTCCAGTGCCGCATGTCAGAGATCACTTCTTCCAGACTTCTAGTGCAGAATAGATCTGTAATACATCATGCAATTTTTGGGGAGTGTTGGTCTCCCATTTATCGAATAATTATGGCATATCCCGTCATTAATGTCCTACAAGAAATTAAGTCCTTTACATAGACATAAGCAGTTTGGACACACCTTAGATACCTACTGCCGCTCCATGCTGATGATATGTCTACAGCACGTAGACCGCTGCAGACAATCACTCAGCTCAGCAGGCTTGTGCTGTCTTATCTCAGCATGCGGAAAAAAACAAAGCAAGGCACTGTGCGAATCGATCAGGCTGATATATTGCATGAATGTCAAAGGTACGCTACAAGAAGGAGACAAGCCAGGTCCAGGTATAAGACCTGATTTGCTACATGTTTCAAAGACGGTCCATCCATATGCCTGGTGAAGAGGAAGGACTGTCCATATGCCTGGTGAAGAGGACGTTCCATCAGTATGTCTGATGAAGAGGAAGGACTGTCCGTACGCCTGATGAAGAGGAAGGACCGTCCGTACGCCTGATGAAGAGGAAGGACCGTCCGTACGCCTGATGAAGAGGAAGGACCGTCCGTACGCCTGATGAAGAGGAAGGACCGTCCGTACGCCTGATGAAGAGGAAGGACCGTCCGTACGCCTGATGAAGAGGAAGGACCGTCCGTACGCCTGATGAAGAGGAAGGACCGTCCGTACGCCTGATGAAGAGGAAGGACCGTCCGTACGCCTGATGAAGAGGAAGGACCGTCCGTACGCCTGATGAAGAGGAAGGACCGTCCGTACGCCTGATGAAGAGGAAGGACCGTCCGTACGCCTGATGAAGAGGAAACACCGTCCGTACACCTGATGAAGAGGAAGGACCGTCCGTACGCCTGATGAAGAGGAAACACCGTCCGTACGCCTGATGAAGAGGAAACACTGTCCGTATGCATGATGAAGAGGAAGGACCGTCCGTACGCCTGATGAAGAGGAACGCCATCCGTATGCATGATGAAGAGGAAGGACCGTCCGTATGCCTGATGAAGAGGAACGCCATCCGTATGCCTGATGAAGAGGAAGGACCGTCCGTACGCCTGATGAAGAGGAAACACTGTCCGTATGCCTGATGAAGAGGAAGGACTGTCCGTACGCCTGATGAAGAGGAACGCCATCCGTATGCCTGATGAAGAGGAAGGACCGTCCGTACGCCTGATGAAGAGGAAGGACCGTCTGTACGCCTGATGAAGAGGAAACACCATCCGTACGCCTGATGAAGAGGAAGGACCGTCCGTATGCCTGATGAAGAGGAACACTGTCCGTACGCCTGATGAAGAGGAAGGACCGTCCGTATGCCTGATGAAGAGGAACGCCATCCGTATGCCTGATGAAGAGGAAGGACCGTCCTTGAAATGTGTAGCAAATCAAAAGTCTATCATAGCCCGGACCCATCTAGTTGGCATGTCTCCTTCCTGCAGCGCCCAAATGATACCGCTTCCTTTATTCCGATTGTCTATCTCAGCATGACCACAGGGTCCAGTGATTGGCAGCAGCGGTCCTGTGCTGTAAATCAGTGATCAGTGGGGAGAAGCAAAGCTGAAGTGTCAGGAGGCATCATTTTTTTTATGGTCCATTTTACTTTGAAACCAGACATCTGAGACTTTTATGTCATTCTAGGTCATAAACATCCAACATTTGTGTTCCCGCTATTGTGACCGGCTTCTGTTTTGGGAATGAGGCTCCGTTGCACGCCGACAAGAATGGAGGGATGGCCGCACACCTTCAGCTTTTGTCATTCACTTGTATCTGAAATTCGGCAAGCAATATTTGGCACCATTTGTGATGGGTCATAACAACACGTCCTCGTGTCTTCCGTGGTCACAATCTGTGTCAGTGACTCCATATAGTGAAAAAAAAAAATTAGGGGAAAAATTGGCACAATAACAAGTGTAAGATAGAAATTCCCAGCACCGCAAGAAAAATTTCAATGGTGGCGGCGTCATACTGTGAATACTGTAATGAAACCAGGAAAGTGTTCCGTGCACCTCGTACTAAGATCCGGGACCTGTGGATATTGCATTGTGCGCGGTCGGAAGATGGCGAGTGACCGTCAGTCTTTACGTGGATAACACCCAGTGAGGTCGGCTGCCCTCTGTAGATGACACCTCCAACTAAGGACCCTATGATGAAACCACCGGGGGTCACTGCAGGAGAAATCTGGCACGTCAGGATTCCTACTATTAGGTTTGCAGCAGTTCTTGATCATATAGGCTCCCATCATAGCAGCCTATGTTCCCCTACAGCAGAGGTCCCCAACTCCAGTCCTCAAGGCCCACCAACAGGTCATGTTTTCAGGATTTCCTTAGTCTTGCCCAGGTATTAATTGCATCACCTGTGCAATGCAAAGGAAATCCTGAAAACATGACCTGTTGGTGGGCCTTGAGGACTGGAGTTGGGGACCTCTGCCCTACAGGACCATGATACAGCAGGTAGTATTAATCTACTTGGCCTCTGATTTACATAAAATCACGCTGTACATTATGACTCGGGGACGCTCCACGATACGGGATGATCCTCATCTGTCGCTGTCTCCGTCTCTTCCATAGCTCCGTATGATGTATGGGGATCCGTTTCCAGTTTAGTGCCCTCAGACTGTGAGGTCCTCAATACTCTGGGGACATAATTCTGCAAATACAAACATTGTATTAGAGAGTGGAAAACCTAAAAAGCGGTATTGTCATCTCCAAAATCCTATCCTAATATGTAGTAGCTGTAATAATATTCGCAAATACCTACAATTAGAAATGTAGTATAGTTCTTCCGGTTCGCTATTTTGCTTACCCCATGTGCAGGGCATTGCGGGTGCTTAGGTATTAGCTATTGCAATGCCCTGAACATGGGGTAAGTGATACAGTTCTGATTAGCTATGTTGTTTACCCCATGTGTAGGGCATTGCAGTAGCTAATACCTAAGCACCTGCAATGCCCTGAACATGGGGTAAGCAGCATAGCTAATTAGAACTACCGTATATCACTTACCCCATGTGCAGGGCATTGCGGGTGCTTAGGTATTAGCTATTGCAATGCCCTGAACATGGGGTAAGCCGCATAGCTAATCAGAACTACTGTATATCACTTACCCCATGTGCAGGGCATTGCGGGTGCTTAGGTATTAGCTATTGCAATGCCCTGAACATGGGGTAAGTGATATAGTTCTGATTAGCTATGCTGCTTACCCCATGTGTAGGGCATTGCAGTAGGTAATACCTAAGCACCGGCAATGTCCTGAACATGGGGTAAGTGATATAGTTCTGATTAGCTATGCTGCTTACCCCATGTGTAGGGCATTGAAGTAGGTAATACCTAAGCACCTGCAATGCCCTGCACATGGGGTAAGTGATATAGTTCTGATTAGCTATGCTGCTTACCCCATGTGTAGGGCATTGAAGTAGGTAATACCTAAGCACCTGCAATGCCCTGCACATGGGGTAAGTGATATAGTTCTGATTAGCTATGCTGCTTACCCCATGTGTAGGGCATTGCAGTAGCTAATACCTAAGCACCCACAATGCCCTGCACATGGGGTAAGCAAAATGGTGAATCGGAAGAACTATACTACATTTCTAATTGGAGGTATTTGCTAATTATTATTACAGCTACTACATATTGGGATAGGATCTTTGGGAAGGGAATACCCCCTTTCATGATGATGAAACCTATAGGAAAAGCTCACTGCAGTAACATGCTCCAAATATATTAAATGAGCGCACACCTCTTAAAAGGTTATTTCCAATAAAGTAACTTAGCGCCTTTCCTAGTAACTGGAGGACTGCTGGGAACCCCAGAGATCCCGAGAACAGCGACCCTGGTTCTGCACAGCCCCGTCACGAATGGAATGGGGGGGTGCACATCCTCAACCTCCAGTCAGTTCATTGTTTATGGGACGGCTGGAAATTACTAGGGTCAGCTATTTTCAGCAGTCCCATTGACGAAGGACAGTGCGGAGGTCGAGGGTGTGCACCGCCACTCCACTCATCACGGGGCGTGCAGAGCCCAGTTTCCAGGATCCAGAGTCCCATTCCCAGGATCTCATTTACTGGATCCTCAGTGATCTGTCACAGTTATTCCATATCCTAATGAAAGGAAATGACTTACTATCTTGGGAATAACCTTTTATTTAATTTAGCACCTCTAGGGCTTTTCCTGCGCCACAGACCAAGATCTGCACAAGATATGAGCGTGTCCAGTTCCATTTTTTAAAATAAATAAAATAAATATAAATTATATAAAAGATTTTACAATGCAAAATTAATGTATCATTTATAAACCACTTTAACCTTAACCATATACTCACAGGAGATTTCCGAGGGATTTCTCCTTCGATTGGAGTGTCTGTTCCAGGAATTGATTCAAGTATCTAGATATAAACAAATATTCAAGTAGTTAAGTTTTTTGTTTTTTTTTTTGTTTTTTTTTTTACAAAATTAGGGATGACATGTCTTCATCTAGACGTGTGAGAGATAAATTAAATATATTTTAATATTTCATAATCTAATTAATAAAAAAATAACTAGCATAACCATCAAACCAAGGCAAAATCATGATGGAAGTTTTGTCATTGAAGAGTGAGCGAACGTGATATTTTTGCTACTTTTTGGCAGTTCACTTTAGACTGGGACTGAATGAGCAGAGTCGTTTCCTTAGAGGGCAGTTCTATTGTACTCTGGTATGGATAGATTAGCCTCTGTATGCAGCTCCCCTCTGCATCTAGATTGTGCCACAACTTGATGCACCTTTGTTGTGCCAAATTTTGTAAATCAGCCCTATTGTATGAATGACACCTCAAAAAATAAAATAAAAAATAGCATCAACATAAAAAATAAACAAAATACAATAGAACAAATTCATTATTTTTTTTTCTTCTACAGAACAGTATCTTATTCATGAGACTGAAATAACATACTGGACACATTGCCTTTAAGTGGAACATCACAAACTGATGAGGATTTTTATTTTCACTGCTGATACTATAAGCATAAATTAATGGCTATTTTTACTAAGAGGTTTTCTTAGAATTTTTTTGGGAGCAAAATCGACTCCAAAATCCTCTTCAAAAAAAGCTACTCAAACAAATGTGCATTCAGAGTGTTCGAGTTTAAGGTGTTCAGAGCAAAAACTCTCCAAATCCTCCTCAAAAAAACTTATGCTCAGTTTCTGCTTTGAAAATTTGACAAAATAATAATAATAATCTTTATTTTTATATAGCGCTAACATATTCCGCAGCGCTTTACAGTTTGCACACATTATCATCACTGTCCCCGATGGGGCTCACAATCTAGAATCCCTATCAGTATGTCTTTGGAATGTGGGAGGAAACCGGAGTGCCCGGAGGAAACCCACGCAAACACGGGGAGAACATACAAACTCTTTGCAGATGTTGTCCTGGGTGGGATTAGAACCCAGGACCCCAGCGCTGCAAGGCTGCAGTGCTATCCACTGCGCCACCGTGCTGACAAAAAGACTTGTGTTCATACCCCCAAGAAAAAGCTTGGAAAACTCTACCTATAAATTTTGATGAAAAATCCACTTTGTTAATTTGAGAGTTTTTTTTTTTTTTTTTTTTTTTAATGGACTTGAAAAATTCTAAAACTGTCTGATGGGGAAAACAATAAATGAATGTCACTTCCTTGAAGCAAATCCTGATGAAATCTGCTGTCAAATTTAAGAAGTGTGCAGAAAGAACTTCCGTAAAAAAAGGGAAAAATTAAGAAAAAAAAAAAAAACGAATTCAAAACCGTCGCAGGGAAAAATTACAAAAAAACAAAACAAAATCCGTCTGAAATACTTCACCTCTAAAAACTGTGTGTGAACGTAACCTTACAGACATGACACACTCACCTTGTAATTAAAAGGGCTGAGATGTTTGAATAAGCCGAAGCAAGTATAGGAGATAAGGAGCAGGATAGTTATTAGCAAAATGATCAGAGTGAACAGCGTGGCGCCTTTAAAACCTATTAAAAAAAAAAATTAGGAACACAAGTTCTTAACAGGACAGCTACTTTTAAAATATGATGGAAGCTTTTTTTTTTTACCCATCCGAAGGAGAGAGAAGAAAAACAGCCACATGATGCACAGTATTGGTGCCGCCAGAGACTGGTTCACGGCAGAAAAGTGGATCTTCCTGTCCAGCTTGGTGGGCAGATAAGCGTAATACAGGTTGTGTCTGTCCACGATGTGTTTAAGCAGCATGTAGATCAATCCTGGGGAGGAAAAAAGATCACGTAACTCTAAAAAAAAAAAAAATCACACCAATTAGTTAACCTTTTTTTTTTTAATATAGTTTTGGCAAAATAAACTGTGGAAGACCCAGAAGTGACTTTAGTATAAACTGTCAATTAATTTTTTTTTTTTTTTTAACTTCAAACTTACTTTTTCACAACTTTTTCTCTTTTTTTTTTAAATTATTATTATTTTGATAGGAGGTAAAAACGGTTAACCAAGCCTTGAGCATCCCATTAATGATCGGGCAGATCGTCATTATAATGCCCTACCTAATCCAAAAGAGGAGTGAGCAGCTGTACATTCCCGTCTCTATGCCCAGAAGTGGACGGAGAGGAGGCTGAATTATTATACTGTTTTACTGATGTTTTCTATTGTGTTTTGCTATAATTTTTAGAGATAAAAAAAGCTGAAAAAAATAATAAAACCGTTCCTTTATTGTACAGGGACTATTTATCCTTGCAAAAAAGTGCTGGCGACAGAGGCTGAAGAGGCAGACAACACTGCCTGGTGGTCGCAACGTTTGTAACCCAAGGATCAGACACTGATGGCGTCTCCTAGTGATTTAGAAAGAAAATAAGCTCTGGACACAAGTATCTAAGACAGCTGGAGGCCAATGAAGAAGATTTAAAAAAAAAAAATGCTTTACGTTCGATTTTTACGTAAGAGTGCATCAGTGTTTTTCACCCGTGATAGTCCATGGGGCCATTTACATGACAGTGATTTTTCGTGGATCGAGAGGTCCGTGGAAAATCGCGAGACATGTCTGTCGATTCAAAGGTTGGATCAAAAATCGGCTCATCTCTAATTGTGATGCCTTGGGGGAAGATTCCCCGTTAAGAAGCCAATTAAAAAATTGCAACCAATATGGCCGATCTTGCCCGTTCTAACTTTTGCAAAAAAATAAAAAATAGGGATTTTTGTGTACTCACCGTAAAATCCTTTTCTCCGAGCCATTCATTGGGGGACACAGCTGTGTCCCCCAATGAGGCGAAGGAGAAATGGCCACAGAGATCAAACTGAAAAATGCAAATATCTCTTTACATAACTGTGTTTAAAAAAAACACAAAAAAAAACAAAGGAAGGGCGTTATTACGCGGGACAGATCGAACTGGCTGGGAGCTACTTTGTGTGTCAGCTCACCGAAAGGGCTCCAAGTTGATCACCCTGGTCTACGGAGTCCTCAAAAATCGTAGCGTGACTTACCAAAAGGCACAATGATGGGACAGGTGATACTGTACGCTGTGATAACTGTGAACACGCACAACAGATAGGCGTACATGGCTCCAAACTGGTATTCATAGGCCTGATGCTACAGGACAGGAGACAAGAAGATGTACGTGAAGATTGGGAACTCATCTGCACCATTATTTTCAATTTTATACCTTACTGAGTAACTAGGCCTGCTGGCTTCTCCATGAAAGAGCACATGTTATGTCCAGCATTGCAGCTCAGCTCCATTAATGAGAATAGGGCCGAGCCATATGACCATAAGGTCATGCAAGGACATGCCAAATTTTCCCGAGCCGGAGGACTTTTGCATCGAGACTCTTCTGTTCTCTTCATAGAGGTGAATCTACACCCCTCTAGATGTCTACGTACCCCAACAGGACATATGGCCAGCGATTGTCATTGTGAAACGATCCATTTTTTTTGGACAAGCACCTGTTTTATGTTCCGTCTCTCGGCAGCAGACTTGGCCATGATCATTCGGATGGTGTACAAGATGAGGCCCGGAAGACGCAGCAGCTCCATCCCATTCCCTACGAAAGCAGAAGCAATGACGTAGTTGACAAAGAAGGCGCCTTGATCCGGTAGGAAGACGCATCTAAAAGATGGAAGACACAAGAAATGAAGGATACATCGGTCACATTGCAGAAGACCAAATGGCGGCGTAATATCAGGGCTAACGATGCCGGTAATCCTCCATACTCACTCCAGCCTGATCCGACCATTCGTGTCCAAAGATTTGTCAAACAGCCATCGAAAGAAGACATCTAAGCTGGAAAATAACACACAGTGAGGTGTTTTTTTTTCGGTTGGTGCCATGACAAGGTGGTTGCAGATCTTGGAGTCATGCTGCAGATAAGCGCTAACGAAGGACAAACCTGGTCAGGCCGAGCGACGGCAAAATCAACACCATGAAGATGAGGAAGATGTAGATTTTATGCATCATGATACGATTTTCAGCAGATCTGTAAAAAGATCATGGATTTAGCTATGCATACTGGTGGTGGGAAATCTTGTCAAAGTTTCCAAAATGTTTTTCGTTCAGATATATTTTCTTTGAGGTCTTATTCAGATCCTCTGTCCACTCAGAGGAAGCCTTCTCCAATGTGCTGAGATTGTGGAGCTGCAAGTTCAGAGCTCAGTGGGCCGCTCTCCATTGCTCCTTCTCTACCGCAGATATGACTGGGTGAGCTGGGACCTCTGAAGCCTCCCCAGCTATTTGTGATCATCAATGACTCGTATTATCCGAGTGCTACAAGCAGATCGCTCAGAATGTGATACTGCCATTTGTATTCCTAGAATTCAGCGCTCAAAAACATTAATCAGTACAAAGGGCGACCCAAAAGTTAAGCTCAGAGACAAAAGTAAGTTCTAATAAATACGGCAATGCCTTACTTTGTCCAATGGGCCTCAAAGAGGGTGGAGTAATACACGATGGTTGGTAGTAATGCAGAGAACGACCACAGGAGGAGGGTGGGAAAGAACTGGCTGATCACTGGGTTCTGCAAAAAAGAAAAAAAAAATGAGATAAATACATAATAAAGTTTTTTTCCCCCTTTAAAACAGCACTGATAATTCTGAAAACTGTTATTTCCTTGCTCTTTCTCATATGAGGGAATGTTCTAATTTTTTTGCTGTTCTAGTCAATATCACTTTATGAGTGGGCAGAGGAAGCAGGACTCACAGGCTTTTTGTGGGTGTGGGCAAAAGAAGCAGGACTCACAAGCTTTCTATGGGAGTGGGCAGAGGAAGCAGGACTCACAGGCTTTCTATGGGAGTGGGCAGAAGAAGAAGGACTCACAGGCTTTCTATGGGAGTGGGCAGAAGAAGCGAGACTTACAGGCTTTCTATGGGAGTGGGCAGAAGAAGCGAGACTTACAGGCTTTCTATGGGAGTGGGCAGAAGAAGCAGGACTCACAGGCTTTCTATGGGAGTGGGCAGAAGAAGCAGGACTCACGGGATTTCTATGGGAGTGGGCAGAAGAAGCGAGACTTACAGGCTTTCTATGGGAGTGGGCAGAAGAAGCGAGACTTACAGGCTTTCTATGGGAGTGGGCAGAAGAAGCAGGACTCACAGGCTTTCTATGGGAGTGGGCAGAAGAAGCAGGACTCACAGGCTTTCTATGGGAGTGGGCAGAAGAAGCGAGACTTACAGGCTTTCTATGGGAGTGGGCAGAAGAAGCGAGACTTACAGGCTTTCTATGGGAGTGGACAGAAGAAGCAGGACTCCCAAGCTTTCTATGGAGTGGGCAGAAGAAGCAGGGCTCACAGGATTTCTATGGGAGTGGGCAGAAGAAGCAGGACTCACAGGCTTTCTATGGAGTGGGCAGAGGAAGCAGGACTCACAGGCTTTCTATGGAGTGGGCAGAGGAAGCAGGACTCACAGGCTTTCTATGGAGTGGGCAGAGGAAGCAGGACTCACAAGCTTTCTATGGAGTGGGCAGAGGAAGCAGGACTCACAGGCTTTCTATGGGAGTGGGCAGAGGAAGCAGGACTCACAAGCTTTCTATGGGAGTGCAATATAGAAAAATCAGCCGCACTCTTATGGTATATCTTTGCAAAAATGTGATGTATTTATTCACATGTGTTGAGACAAAATTTTCATATATATATATATACACACACACAGCAGGGAGTATAAACGAAGTAGTAACGTTTCGACCCTGCCTCGGGTCTTTCTCAAACTGCGTTTTCTAGATAGTGTGAAAAATACGGCCACAGAAGCAGGACGACCTGACACCACAACAATAGGAGCCCTTAAAGGGACCACACTTCTTATTTTTCACACTATCTAGAAAACGCAGTTTGAGAAAGACCCGAGGCAGGGTCGAAACGTTACTACTTCGTTTATACTCCCTGCTGTGTGTGTGTATATATATATATGAAAATTTTGTCTCAACACATGTGAATAAATACATCACATTTTTGCAAAGATATACCATAAGAGTGCGGCTGATTTTTCTATATTGGACTTGTTGTTGGGTTTTTCCCAAGTACCGCCAGCACCAACCTAAGATAGCCGAGTGCGCTCCTTTTTTCTTAATATTTCTATGGAGTGGACAGAGGAAGCAGGACTCACAGGCTTTCTATGGGAGTGGGCAGAGGAAGCAGGACTCACAGGCTTTCTATGGGAGTGGGCAGAGGAAGCAGGACTCACAGGCTTTCTATGGGAGTGGGCAGAAGAAGCAGGACTCACAGGCTTTCTATGGGAGTGGGCAGAGGAAGCAGGACTCACACACTTTCTATGGGAGTGGGCAGAAGAAGCAGGACTCACAGGCTTTCTATGGGAGTGGGCAGAAGAAGCAGGACTCACAGGCTTTCTATGGGAGTGGGCAGAGGAAGCAGGACTCACAGGCTTTCTATGGGAGTGGGAAGAGGAAGCAGGACTCACAGGCTTTCTATGGGAGTGGGCAGAAGAAGCAGGACTCACAGGCTTTCTATGGGAACGGGCAGAAGAAACAGGACTCACAGGCTTTCTATGGGAGTGGGAAGAGGAAGCAGGACTCACAGGCTTTCTATGGGAGTGGGAAGAGGAAGCAGGACTCACAGGCTTTCTATGGGAGTGGGCAGAAGAAGCAGGACTCACAGGCTTTCTATGGGAACGGGCAGAAGAAACAGGACTCACATGCTTTCTATGGGAGTGGGAAGAGGAAGCAGGACTCACACACTTTCTATGGGAGTGGGCAGAAGAAGCAGGACTCACAGGCTTTCTATGGGAACGGGCAGAAGAAACAGGACTCACAGACTTTCTATGGGAGTGGGAAGAGGAAGCAGGACTCACAGGCTTTCTATGGGAGTGGGAAGAGGAAGCAGGACTCACAGGCTTTCTATGGGAACGGGCAGAAGAAACAGGACTCACAGGCTTTCTATGGGAGTGGGAAGAGGAAGCAGGACTCACAGGCTTTCTATGGGAGTGGGAAGAGGAAGCAGGACTCACACACTTTCTATGGGAGTGGGCAGAAGAAGCAGGACTCACAGGCTTTCTATGGGAATGGGCAGAAGAAACAGGACTCACAGACTTTCTATGGGAGTGGGAAGAGGAAGCAGGACTCACAGGCTTTCTATGGGAGTGGGAAGAGGAAGCAGGACTCACAGGCTTTCTATGGGAACGGGCAGAAGAAACAGGACTCACAGGCTTTCTATGGGAGTGGGAAGAGGAAGCAGGACTCACAGGCTTTCTATGGGAGTGGGAAGAGGAAGCAGGACTCACAGGCTTTCTATGCGAGTGGGAAGAGGAAGCAGGACTCACAGGCTTTCTATGGGAACGGGCAGAAGAAACAGGACTCACAGGCTTTCTATGGAGTGGACAGAGGAAGCAGGACTCACAAGCTTTCTATGGGAGGGGGCAGAAGAAGCAGGACTCACAAGCTTTCTATGGGAGTGGACAGAAGAAGTAGGACTCACAAGCTTTCTATGGGAGTGGACCGAAGAAGTAGGACTCACAAGCTTTCTATGGGAGTGGGCAGAGGAATCAGGATTACCAGTCTCTTTTTATTTTAGGAGTGGGACGTTTTTTTAGGAGTGAGCAGGGGAAGCAGGACTCGCAGGCTTTCTTTACGAGTGGGCAGAAGAAGCAAGACTCACAGGCTTTCTTTTGGAGTGGACAGATAAAGCACATAAATCCAATTAGAAATGTAGTATAGTTCTTCTGATTAACTATGTCGCTTACCCCATGTCCAGTGCATTGCAGTAGCTCAGGTATCCGACCACTCAAAGTGACAGTTAGTTGTCAGTGGTCGTAACCTTGGATACCCAAGCTACTGCAATGCCCTGCACATGGGGTAAGCGACATAGTTAATCAGAAGAACTATACAACATTTCTAATTGGATTTATTTGCTAACATTATTACTACTACATATACTACATATTGGGATTGGATCTTGGAGATGGGAATACCCTTTTAAACAGCTTTTTAAATCAAAATAAGGACTAAAATAACAATAAACAATATTATTACCATGCTCAGCGTCTTCCCTTCTACTTTCTTCTGCCCCGCCATTCCCACTACATACATTTAATATCTATATCCCTGCATATTTCCAGCGGTGTAGACCTCTCTGAAGCCCTAAATTGGCTCCAGACGCGTCTACGCAAAGCTCAGGAAGTTACTCACATTCAGATAGTAGATGGGTTTGGTGACATTGAACTTGTCCATTGTGGAAATGATAATAGATGGTGTCGTGAGAAAAAACAATACAATGAAAAGGCAAAAATTAATCCCCAGGAATCTTGCCCACCATTTCACTCCCTGCACCGACAGATTCCCCCTAAGAGACAGGAAAAAACAAATGTATTAAAAATCCGAAACAGCGCCACCCCTGACCACAGGTTGTGAATGGAATTGCAACTCAGCCCGATGAAGCTCAGTTTATGTGGCGCTCTGCCTTATGTAACCCATCTTACCAAGAGATGTTCTCCGGGTAGGTGGCGTACGTCACCGACCACTTTGTGGTGCGAAGCTGGCGGCTGACGCTCGACGGCTGCGGTTCCGCGGCGCATTTGTATTGATGACATTTGATGGCGTTGAAGTCTTTCAGGATGCTGAGGAAACACAAAGCCTTACTCCGCCGCGCTGTCACACACACCCAAGTATCCACGCCACAACTGACTACTTGCCGCACTTACAAAGTCGCCATGGATTTATCGGAAAACGTCACAAAGGCGACCCCGATGGGCACGTTCCGGGCCAGCTCCAGCTTAGACGCATATTCCTGCTCCAGCTTATCCGTCTCCGCAGTGTAATACTCAACAGCTTCAACCTAAAATATCATATACATAAAATACACAAAAAAATAAAAATGACCATTACCAATACAGATCTCACAGCGCAGGAGGTCACACAGCTTTCCTGGGCTTCTGAATTACCCAGATACAAAGTTATTAAAAAGTTTTCATCAACTTTTAATTGTGTCACTTATCCATACAATAGGTGATAACTTCTGGTACAAAAATAAATTGTTATGTCACGAACATGGAGTGACGAATTTATACACGTCCCCCATGTATCAGAGGTTTAATGGACCCGACGGTGCACGATCCGCACCTACCCTCTCACACCCACGAAATTCACAGCAGCACCACTGTCCACATGGCTTGGGGTTAATAAGCACGTACTCCCCGGTTTTGTTGTGTAGTTTGATGTAATACGCCAAGATTTTATCAGCTTTTGTTCTAAAATAAATAGAAGCAAAGATAAATATAAACAGAGGAACAAATAAAAAGCCATTTATGAGCCGCACATCTCGCTGGTGGTGGCCTAAAGGGGAAGGGTAGGAGGAGGTGAGCTGTGACATCACCTATTGTGAATGGTGGATCCTGTGTTATCTTCTGTATATAGAGGTGTTATCAGGCATTGTACAGGAGGAGGAGGTGAGCTGTGACATCACCTATTGTGAATGGTGGATCCTGTGTTATCTACTGTATATAGAGGTGTTATCAGTCATTGTACAGGAGGAGGTGAGCTGTGATATCACCTATTGTGAATGGTGGATCCTGTGTTATCTATTTATATAGAGGTGTTATCAGTCATTGTACAGGAGGAGGAGGTGAGCTGTGATATCACCTATTGTGAATGGTGGATCCTGTGTTATCTACTGCAGAGGTCCCCAACTCCAGTCCTCAAGGCCCACCAACAGCTCATGTTTTCAGGATTTCCTTTGCATTGCACAGGTGATGCAATTATTACCTGGGCAAGACTAAGGAAATCCTGAAAACATGACATGTTGGTGGGCCTTGAGGACTGGAGTTGGGGACCCCTGATCTACTGTATATAGAGGTGTTATCAGTCATTGTACAGGAGGAAGAGGTGAGCTGTGATATCACCTATTGTGAATGGTGGATCATGTGTTATCTACTGTATATAGAGGTGTTATCAGTCATTGTACAGGAGGAGGAGGTGAGCTGTGATATCACCTATTGTGAATGGTGGATCCTGTGTTATCTACTGTATATAGAGGTGATATCAGTCATTGTACAGGAGGAGGAGGTGAGCTGTGATATCACTTATTGTGAATGGTGGATCATGTGTTATCTACTGTATATAGAGGTGATATCAGTCATTGTACAGGAGGAGGAGGTGAGCTGTGATATCACTTATTGTGAATGGTGGATCATGTGTTATCTACTGTATATAGAGGTGATATCAGTCATTGTACAGGAGGAGGAGGTGAGCTGTGATATCACCTATTGTGAATGGTGGATCCGGTGTTATCTACTGTATATAGAGGTGATATCAGTCATTGTACAGGAGGAGGAGGTGAGCTGTGATATCACTTATTGTGAATGGTGGATCATGTGTTATCTACTGTATATAGAGGTGATATCAGTCATTGTACAGGAGGAGGAGGTGAGCTGTGATATCACCTATTGTGAATGGTGGATCCTGTGTTATCTACTGTATATAGAGGTGATATCAGTCATTGTACAGGAGGAGGAGGTGAGCTGTGATATCACTTATTGTGAATGGTGGATCATGTGTTATCTACTGTATATAGAGGTGATATCAGTCATTGTACAGGAGGAGGTGAGCTGTGATATCACCTATTGTGAATGGTGGATCCTGTGTTATCTACTGTATATAGAGGTGATATCAGTCATTGTACAGGAGGAGGAGGTGAGCTGTAATATCACTTATTGTGAATGGTGGGTCATGTGTTATCTACTGTATATAGAGGTGATATCAGTCATTGTACAGGAGGAGGAGGTGAGCTGTGATATCACCTATTGTGAATGGTGGATCCTGTGTTATCTACTGTATATAGAGGTGATATCAGTCATTGTACAGGAGGAGGAGGTGAGCTGTAATATCACTTATTGTGAATGGTGGATCATGTGTTATCTACTGTATATAGAGGTGATATCAGTCATTGTACAGGAGGAGGAGGTGAGCTGTGATATCACCTATTGTGAATGGTGGATCCTGTGTTATCTACTGTATATAGAGGTGATATCAGTCATTGTACAGGAGGAGGAGGTGAGCTGTGATATCACTTATTGTGAATGGTGGATCATGTGTTATCTACTGTATATAGAGGTGTTATCAGTCATTGTACAGGAGGAGGAGGTGAGCTGTGATATCACCTATTGTGAATGGTGGATCCTGTGTTATCTACTGTATATAGAGGTGATATCAGTCATTGTACAGGAGGAGGAGGTGAGCTGTGATATCACTTATTGTGAATGGTGGATCATGTGTTATCTACTGTATATAGAGGTGATATCAGTCATTGTACAGGAGGAGGAGGTGAGCTGTGATATCACCTATTGTGAATGGTGGATCCTGTGTTATCTACTGTATATAGAGGTGATATCAGTCATTGTACAGGAGGAGGAGGTGAGCTGTAATATCACTTATTGTGAATGGTGGATCATGTGTTATCTACTGTATATAGAGGTGATATCAGTCATTGTACAGGAGGAGGAGGTGAGCTGTGATATCACCTATTGTGAATGGTGGATCCTGTGTTATCTACTGTATATAGAGGTGATATCAGTCATTGTACAGGAGGAGGAGGTGAGCTGTGATATCACTTATTGTGAATGGTGGATCATGTGTTATCTACTGTATATAGAGGTGTTATCAGTCATTGTACAGGAGGAGGTGATGTCATTCCTGTCATTTGACCTCTGCAGCCTGTCACAAGCTTCAGTGGTCAGGTGATTGAAAAACAGCACACCATTGTGTCCCACCAGAGCTACGGGGGTTACTGTGAGTGAGTATTTTAGCATTTGCCCTTTCTTTGCTTTTGTAACTTCATTATCTTTTCTGAGCTCCTCTCAGCTCAGCTATGAACTTTGAGGGTATGTGACCACGCTGCAGATTTTCCTGCAGATTTTTCCACAGCGGATTTGGAAAATCCGCAGTGCAAAACCACTGCGGTTTTCACTGCGGATTTTCTTGCGGTTTGTTCTGCGGATTCTTCTGCGGGTTTTCACCAGCACTTTCCTATTAGGTGCTGGTTGAAACCCGCTGCGGAATCCGCACAAACAATTGACATGCTGCGGAAAATAATCCGCAGCGTTTCCGCGCGGCTTTTTCCGCAGCATGTGCACAGCTGTTTTTTTTTCCCATAGGTTTACATTGTACTGTAAACTTTGGGAAAACTGCTGCGGATCCGCAGCGGCCAAATCCACTACGGATCCGCAGCAAAATCCGCAGCGTGTGCACACAGCCTGAATGTTCAGGGAAACAAAGCGTGTAAAAGCTTTTTTTTCATTAAATCCAAATTTAATAAGTATTTTTACCCTAAAATACATGTATTGTGGGGGTGGGGGGTATTGTCCCTAAAAGATGTACAACCCCTTTAATAGAGAAATCTTCATTTTCTGTGCAGCTGCTATTAGACTGTTTCCCAATGCTGTCATTTGCTGCCACCTAGTGGCCCTTTGTAAAAAATACATCAACTGCCATTAAGAACCTAAGTCATCAATCTTTCTGTCCATGACTCCCAAGGAATATTCCTTAGAACGTCTTCTGACAACCACTTTTATTTTTTAAACAGGACAGAGGGTCCAGAGTGGTCCACTTTAGACAATATACTTTAGCTATAATACTCACTTTTACTTGCCAGTGAAGATTTATGTCCCCCATGCTTTACACTGCTGCTCTGCTTATTAACGTTAGTGGATGTACAGAATTCCTCAGCAATAAGGATTGACATAAATTACTACAAACTGGCCACATTACCTCTTGCTGGAAATTCGGAGAAGGTCGGAGACGTCATAGCACAATTGTACGTCGACCACCCGGCATGCCGGATAGGCCTCACTGCAAGAGAAACAGCATGTATCTTTTACCATGTAATTAAAGGGGTTGTTCACTACTAGACAGTTCTGTCTGATGGAAGTGTTCAGGCTGCAGCCGATCGGATGTCGGTGATAACTATCACATAATTGCTGCAACCAAAGTCATACGAGTACTGGGGCATACAGCGCCAAATTCCAAAATGGTGCTGGTCCAGTCTGGGGGCGAGTACGTTTATTTATTTTTATCTAGGGCACTTTTATTATTTAAAGAGTTTCTTGTTAAATGCAAAATCTCTAATCACCACTTGGGGGAGCTGTATGAATGCAAATACAGTGAGCTCCCTCTAGTGGTGGCAATATAAATGCAAATACAGAGAGCTCCCCCTAGTGGTGACTATATAAATGCAAATACAGTGAGCTCCCCCTAGTGGTGGCTATATAAATGCAAATACAGAGAGCTCCCCCTAGTGGTGGCTATATAAATGCAAATACAGAGAGCTCCCCCTAGTGGTGACTATATAAATGCAAATACAGTGAGCTCCCCCTAGTGGTGGCTGTATAAATGCAAATACAGTGAGCTCCCCCTAGTGGTGACTATATAAATGCAAATACAGTGAGCTCCCCCTAGTGGTGGCTATATAAATGCAAATACAGAGAGCTCCCCCTAGTGGTGGCTATATAAATGCAAATACAGTGAGCTCCCCCTAGTGGTGACTATATAAATGCAAATACAGTGAGCTCCCCCTAGTGGTGGCTGTATAAATGCAAATACAGTGAGCTCCCCCTAGTGGTGGCTATATAAATGCAAATACAGAGAGCTCCCCCTAGTGGTGGCTATATAAATGCAAATACAGAGAGCTCCCCCTAGTGGTGACTATATAAATGCAAATACAGTGAGCTCCCCCTAGTGGTGGCTGTATAAATGCAAATACAGTGAGCTCCCCCTAGTGGGGACTATATAAATGCAAATACAGTGAGCTCCCCCTAGTGGTGGCTATATAAATGCAAATACAGTGAGCTCCCCCTAGTGGTGGCTATATAAATGCAAATACAGAGAGCTCCCCCTAGTGGTGGCTATATAAATGCAAATACAGTGAGCTCCCCCTAGTGGTGACTATATAAATGCAAATACAGTGAGCTCCCCCTAGTGGTGGCTGTATAAATGCAAATACAGTGAGCTCCCCCTAGTGGTGGCTATATAAATGCAAATACAGAGAGCTCCCCCTAGTGGTGGCTATATAAATGCAAATACAGTGAGCTCCCCCTAGTGGTGACTATATAAATGCAAATACAGTGAGCTCCCCCTAGTGGTGACTATATAAATGCAAATACAGTGAGCTCCCCCTAGTGGTGGCTATATAAATGCAAATACAGAGAGCTCCCCCTAGTGGTGACTATATAAATGCAAATACAGTGAGCTCCCCCTAGTGGTGGCTGTATAAATGCAAATACAGTGAGCTCCCCCTAATGGTGGCTATATAAATGCAAATACAATGAGCTCCCCCTAGTGGTGGCTATATAAATGCAAATAAAGAGAGCTCCCCCTAATGGTGGCTATATAAATGCAAATACAGTGATCTCCCCCTAGTGGTGGATATATAAATGCAAATACAGTGAGCTCCCTCTAGTGGTGGCTATATAAATGCAAATACAGTGATCTCCCCCTAGTGGTGGCTATATAAATGCAAATACAGTGATCTCCCCCTAGTGGTGGATATATAAATGCAAATACAGTGAGCTCCCTCTAGTGGTGGCTATATAAATGCAAATACAGTGATCTCCCCCTAGTGGTGGCTATATAAATGCAAATACAGTGATCTCCCCCTAGTGGTGGATATATAAATGCAAATACAGTGAGCTCCCTCTAGTGGTGGCTATATAAATGCAAATACAGTGAGCTCCCCCTAGTGGTGGCTATATAAATGCAAATACAGAGAGCTCCCCCTAGTGGTGGCTATATAAATGCAAATACAGTGAGCTCCCTCTAGTGGTGGATATATAAATGCAAATACAGTGAGCTCCCTCTAGTGGTGGCTATATAAATGCAAATACAGTGAGCTCCCCCTAGTGGTGGCTATATAAATGCAAATACAGAGAGCTCCCCCTAGTGGTGGCTATATAAATGCAAATACAGTGAGCTCCCCCTAGTGGTGGCTATATAAATGCAAATACAGAGAGCTCCCCCTAGTGGTGGCTATATAAATGCAAATACAGTGATCTCCCCCTAGTGGTGGATATATAAATGCAAATACAGTGAGCTCCCTCTAGTGGTGGCTATATAAATGCAAATACAGTGAGCTCCCCCTAGTGGTGGATATATAAATGCAAATACAGAGAGCTCCCCCTAGTGGTGGCTATATAAATGCAAATATAGTGATCTCCCCCTAGTGGTGGCTATATAAATGCAAATACAGAGAGCTCCCCCTAGTGGTGGCTGTAGGGAATCAGACTTTTATACATTAACATTATGGCTTTCCAGGAGATGTGGAGTTCAAAGATAGACCACAGCAACCCCTCATCCCCTCCATAAAAGATAAA
The DNA here is from genome assembly GCF_032444005.1 of Ranitomeya imitator. Classification (NCBI taxonomy): domain Eukaryota; kingdom Metazoa; phylum Chordata; class Amphibia; order Anura; family Dendrobatidae; genus Ranitomeya; species Ranitomeya imitator. The sequence goes on along the minus strand of NC_091286.1, from coordinate 23,368,130 downwards.
GAATCAATTTAGAGCCAAAAATGGAGATGATGGACAGCCTCGCTCCTACCTGAAGTGCCTGCTGATCGTCTCCTTTTCAGCATTACGGGGCAGTCCTGTTATGAACAGTGTCTGTTTTACCTGTTGAATGGGGGGGCGGGGAATAAAAAAGTCATTCCATCAATTTTTAATATGAAGAACCAGCACTAGGTTTTCCATTACGCACAAGGGGCCCATAGATCTATGAGGCAGCAATAGCCATTTTTAAAGAAGTTTTAAACCCAAGGAGCCATTTCCAATTTTTACTTAAATGCATGTATTTACAGTTAAAGTTTTTTTGCATTTTGGTTGCATTAAAAATTGTGCTTCATTTTATAGCCTCTTATGTCACACTACCTATTACTGGCTGCAGAATGAGCTAACCGAGAATCAATCAGCGAGCTCATTCTGACAGCCCAACTAAAGAGTCTCAAGCTATTACTTCTGAGCTGTTCTCAGCTCATTTATAACCACAGACCACATCAAAGTTGATTGTGCAGGGAAATAAAAAGTCGGTAGAAGCAAAACTACCAAACTTTTAATGAAGTCGAGCTGCAAAAAATATTTTTAGCCTCAAATATATGAATTTAAGTTAAATATATAAAAAAATATATTTCAGATGATCGCTGGTCGTCCCAGCAGAGGAACAAATTAAAAAAAAAAAAAAAAAAGATTTTATCATAAACTTCCAATTGGTAAGATAATTAATTAATACAAAAACTTTTCTTTACTTACCTGATTCTCTTCCTTGTACTTTATGACGGACGTGTGATGTCGCATGAGGACGACCATTAGGATGAGATATATGACGCCTACGACCGTGTGGAGCCACAGAAGACTGTCCCTGCACATACAAACACGTGACATTACAAGAGGCCCCGAAATACCCCTGTATGGGTCTCGACTTTATTTAGCAATGTGTACAGGACCTGGTACACGATTATTATCTTGGAAAAAAATCGCTGCATTTAGGTCTTCCTTCCCTGGGGCTTCCCATAGGGACATCATGTGACCCCCGAGACAGCAATTGGGGGTTCGCTGGTTTATAAAATAAACTAATTCCTATCCCAGTATGCGGACTGCTCCTGACCTCCCCCTAGTGGTGGCTGCAGGTGGACAGAATTTTGTCCCTTTACTGTACTGAAAGTTTTGAGACGGACACATTCTATTTTTCACAAAGTTTGCTTATTCGGTTATTTCAGTGGCAATTGGCAATAACTCTAGATTGGAAAGTTATTCCTTATCATTAAAATGAACTTAATTCACACACACAACAACAACAAAAAAAAAATCTTTCTTCTTCTAGGAAAAAAAAAAAAAATCACCAGTTAAGGCCGGTTTCACACGTCAGTGGCTCCGGTACGTGAGGTGACAGTTTCCTCACGTACCGGAGACACTGACTCACGTAGACACATTAAAATCAATGTGTCTCTGCACATCAGCGTGTTTTCACGGACCGTGTGTCCGTGTGGAAAACACGGAGACATGTCAGTGTTCGTGGGAGCGCACGGATCACACGGACCCATTAAAGTCAATGGGTCCGTGTAAAACACGTACCGCACATGGACGCTGTCCGTGTGCAGTCCGTGTGACGTGCAGGAGACAGAGCTACTGTAAGCGCTGTCCCCCCCCGCGTGTGGTGCTGAAGCCGGAATTCTTTCCTTCTTCCCAGCAGCGTTCGCTGGAAAGAAGGAATGAATAATCTTTTTTTTTTAAATTTTTTTGTTTTTAAAATAAAGTTGCCGGTAATCTGCCCCCTCCCACCCCCTGGGCGCCCGCCCGCTGGCATTAAAATACGTACCCAGCTCCCTCGGCGCCTCCATCCTCTCAGTGTCGCTGCTTGTCCTGTGTGAGCGGTCACGTGGTGCCGCACATTACAGTGATGAATATGCGGCTCCACCTCCCATAGGGGTGGAGCCGCATATTCATTACTGTAATAAGAAAAATAAATAGAAAGTGCTAACAAGGACAAGGCAGCTCATAGCACTCATAAGCAACATGTGCGGTCGGGCTTTACAGGCAATGACTAACCTTATAAGACTGGCCCTAAATCAACCTATTAACAGATCAGCAAGAACTTCAAAGAAAGTTATTCAATTGCTGTGAAGAAAGAAGGCTTCCGGGCACGAAGAAAGAAGGCTTCCGGGCACGAAGAAAGAAGGCTTCCGGGCACGAAGAAAGAAGGCTTCCGGGCACGAAGAAAGAAAACTTCCGGGCATGAAGAAAGAAGGCTTCCGGGCACGAAGAAAGAAAACTTCCGGGCACGAAGAAAGAAGGCTTCTGGGCACGAAGAAAGAAGGCTTCCGGGCACGAAGAAAGAAAACTTCCGGGCATGAAGAAAGAAGGCTTCCGGGCACGAAGAAAGAAAACTTCCGGGCATGAAGAAAGAAGGCTTCCGGGCACGAAGAAAGAAAACTTCCGGGCACGAAGAAAGAAGGCTTCTGGGCACGAAGAAAGAAGGCTTCCGGGCACGAAGAAAGAAAACTTCCGGGCAAGAAGAAAGAAGGCTTCTGGGCACGAAGAAAGAAGGCTTCCGGGCACGAAGAAAGAAAACTTCCGGGCAAGAAGAAAGAAGGCTTCTGGGCACGAAGAAAGAAGGCTTCCGGGCACGAAGAAAGAAAACTTCCGGGCATGAAGAAAGAAGGCTTCCGGGCACGAAGAAAGAAAACTTCCGGGCAAGAAGAAAGAAGGCTTCTGGGCACGAAGAAAGAAGGCTTCCGGGCACGAAGAAAGAAAACTTCCGGGCACGAAGAAAGAAGGCTTCCAGGCACTCAAGAAAGTCCAGCAAGTGTCAGGAAAATCTCTTAAAAAGGTTTGAGCTATGGTATCAGTTCAACACCAGTGCAGAGCTTGCTCAAGAGCGGCAGCAGGCAGGTGTCGGTGTATCAAGACGAAGGCTTTTGGGTCACAGAAATTTCATGGATGTGTCAATAAAAGTGTAAAAACGTCTGAAATGCTGAGAATTGTAGTTCAGATATCATATAAATATCCGAATAAAAGAGCAAAAAACACCGAAGAGGCAAAAATGTGTGAAAAGCAAAATGTGTTTCAGTCTCCAAACCTTTGGCTACGATTGTATGTGTGTGCAGGGAGTATGGAGATCGGTGCCAGATAATGACACCGACCCCCATATGTAAAATGGGTGGAAATGAAGAACGTAATAAAAGATGGACGATTCTTTATACAATGCAAAGTATACACAATTATCCGCCAATACTCACTCATGCTGTAAATTTGCTATTGTCGTCCTTCCAAAGCTGACGGGATCATCATCTGAAAAAAAAAAAGAAAACATCTTTTACATATGAAATGCATGTGATTTTCCCCTATACAGAGCTGTCTGAGATTGTAGCCGCACACAATAACTGCAGTCACTCACAAAACAGAGCAAAGGGGTTTGTTTTTGTTTTGTTTTTTTAAATTACGGTAGTTGTGGTCATCTTAAAAATCACCTGGCACTCACCCTCCCCAGGTCCAAATGTTCTCTGCAGGTATTTCAAATAATCATTCAAAACATTGTGTATACACATAACCTTACAGTTTTGGCCACATCCAGTGCGGAAAAGGCAGATTTGAGAAATGTTTACGGGTACGGGTTACAACAGCTATTCAGGTGTTGTAACTCAATTACATGGGGGCGAATTGTAGCCCTTTGTGGGTTAATCAAATCATCCCTATTCAAAACACTGCATGCACACACACCCTTACAGTTTTGGCAGATTCCATTGAGAAAATGGTAGATTTGAGAGATGTTTTTAAGCTGCGGGTTACAACAGCTATTCAGATGTGGTCACTGCTAGACATAGGGGAAGATTCGGCAAAGCTTTTTCATCATATTTCTGTAGTTAAAAGCTTTGAAAAGTCTCAACATTTTTGCGCAATGCAAGGTCGAATCGGGGTCTAATTGTGGCTCACTATGGGTTAATCAATTAATCCTTCTGCAAATTAACGTAAAAAAGGAAAAAATTAAGTATTCACCAAGTAAAGTCCCAGAGAGGTTCACCGGCAATATGACAGCAACCGAGAGGACACTGGCGACCACCAGGAAGAAGATGATGTGCCGCTGGAAGGAGAGGTAGTGACAGGCGTCTTCTCCACATTTCTCATAGATGTCTTCATCGCTAGGAGGGAGAAAATTGAACAGTAAGCAGAATTCCGCAGTGTCAGGGAGATTCTATAGATCTCCAATAGTGGGATGTAAGTACCTGGATAAGAATGAAGTGATTAACTAGAGTCAGCATGGGTTTGTAACTATTAAGTCATGTCAGACTAACTTAAATTCCTTCTATGACGGAATCACTGACTGGGTGGATCAGGGAAATGCTGTGGATATAGTATATCTTGACTTCAGCAAAGCATTTGACATAGTATCTCATACAATCCTTATTGAAAAAATGACTAAGTATGGAATGGACAAGGCAGCTGTTAGGTGGATTCATAACTGGCTTAGTGATCGGACCCAAAGTGTGGCCGTAAAGGGCTGCACATCCAGTTGGAAGAATATCTCAAGTGGGGTACCACAGGGCTCTGTCCTGGGCCCTGTATTGTTCAACATCTTTATCAAGGATTTAGATGAAGGAATTGAGGGTAAATTTGCAAATTTGTAAATTTGCTGATGACACAAAGCTAGGAGGGATTGCTAATACTAGAGAAGAGAGAGAGGATTCAAAAATATATAAATAAACTGGAGCAGTTGGCAGCAACTAACAGAATGGGTTTTAACAAGGAAAAATACAAAGTACTACATCTGGGCAATAAATATGAAAAAAAGCATATACAGAATGGGAGGAATAGGGCTAAGCAACAGCACATGAATTGGGTATACTAATACAGTGCAGTGGTTGATTAGTGGAGGCCTTTTTTTTTTTTTTCAAGATTCTTTTTTATTTATGGCTGTCATATAAAGAAATAATTTTGTAATTTAAAAAATGATTTTAATATTATTATATTTCACCTTTAATGATAGCAGTCGCAGGTCAGAAGGAAATATCACCATTTGAGCAATTAACCCGACTATGGGAAGTCTCAATAGCTTAGTTTGCAGTTATCAGGTCCTCCTGCCTCATCCTATAGCAGCGGCCAATATCTGCTGTGCTGGGATAGAACTGTACAAATTGCACCCGGGCCCTAGCAGTTGTACCGGGGCCCCCAAGCCCCCTCTGCCAGATAAGAGGACACCAGTAAGTGGGAGGCTCTATTACAGATTTTCCATTGGAGCTCAGTTACCCTTCCGGTGCTCGGAGCTCAGGACACACAGGTCACTTTATCATGTACTTACTGCATCTGAAATGCAGATGATATCCAAGAGCAAAACCCCTGCAAAGAGAGAATAAAAAAGGCCGTAAGTAAAATGCCGGAAAGGACACGTCGGGGACATCAATAAGATGTATTCATGACTGAAGGAATTTTTTTCTTATATTTCATAACAAGAACCACAGCAAAATCTGTGGGGGAGCAACAACAGAGCACTGGGTCACAGAGGCTGGAGCCGGCTGCTACAGCTAACACCTGTGCCCACTGTTAAAGAGAAATTAATATTCACTGCTCTCCACGCCCATGGGAGTGGAAAGAAGTGAATATTAATTTCTCTTTAATAGCGGACATGCTGTTAGCCGCAGAAGTTGGCTTCCTGCAGCTGCTGGGCTCTGAAGTGTGCCCGCTACTTAACGGAATGAATATTTACTGCTCTCCTCTCCCATGGGCGTGGAGAGCAGGGAATATTCATTCCCTTTAGTAGAAGGCACATGCGATCGCCCGGCCACTGAGGTTACTGTGCCCGCAGGGAGCCTTTATATGAATGCCAGGATGAGGAATGCATAAGATATAAAACAATACCCTGTCTTAAACAGAACCTGACTCCAGATCAGAAGCTGCTCCCTTGAGTACTTTGTTATTGTTTTTTCCAAATTCTTTATACGAGTCCATAGATAGGAGCATTTAAATTTGGTGCTGAGTTTTAGGGACTTTAGAAGTGGGCGAGGTTCACATGAACCTCAGGGGCGGGTCTTTGGGATGCTCTGTATAATTACCCTTTGAGCCACACCCCTTTGGAAAAAAACAATACAATTTTAACTAAATGAAAATAGGTCTATATTTCTGAAACCGTATGGGAAGATTAAAAAAAATAAACTACTCAGGGAGGGAGCTGGAATAAAATAAAAAAAATATGTCCAGATTTTGCTTTGAAGACATGACCAGGTAATATAAGTGCTGTTCTTTATTGATCGCTAAAGATAAACTTCAGGGGCTGAAAGTGGCGAGACATATTCTGACACCTTGTCCCAGCCTTGTTTCCGCCCCTGGGTGTAATCAAGAACATTCCAATTCACTTACAGCAAGCAGAGGATTTTACAATCACACAGAACTAAGCCACCCAATGTGTAGTGGTACAGACCCTCCACATACCCGGTCCCTCTCTAGCGCCTCATTAAAGGAGGATGATGAGGACAATCTCTGGTATGTTCTCTGTGGCACGCTGCAAGGTAAAAAGCAAAATGGTGTCACATACGATAAAGATTAGTAATTTTCTGGAAAAGTCATGAAGGCAGAAATCAAACAGTCCAGACAAAGAGCCCATCCAGAAACATGGCCACCCTCCCTGTCTGCTAAGTACTGGCCATCAGGGGAGAAGTCCAACCACGTAGCGGACCACCATGCAGAGACCTGGCTGTGAGGAGAGCGACTGAGCACGTGCGACCACCAGCACTCCGCTCAGTAGGTGGACGTGCACATTGCTATATATTTTGAACACCAGGTGGCGCCATACTAGAACACTTCACTATCGTTTTCATCAGGTAAATAGCATTTTCATGATCTATATAGCAAATCCAATATTTTTAAAGGGATACGGTCAGTAAAAGAAAAACATCATATGGAAGTAACGCTACAGCTGTATAGGAGCCTGATATATTTATTTTAGAGATCCCTTGTGCCAGCCATAAGAAATTTTGCATAATACTATATGCAAATTAGTCTGTACGTGCATTTTTTTTAGATTATTACCCTTTTTCTCCCATGATCAGCACCCTGGAATTAACGTACCTGTAACCTGTAAACCAAATAATGATCATACCATACCTTCCACTGTCGTACACAAGAGCCACCCGCCCATAATCCCAGAAATTCTTCCGAATGAGGGAGAAAATCAGCAACAGCAGCTGGAAAAAAAAAAATAAAAAAAATTATATATAAAAATGATATCTGGTGGATCTTATGGTATTTAACCCCTCCACTCCCAAAGATAATGACATCAATGGGGTGGGAGGGGGAAGGGCAGGATCGGAGAATCTGACGACCGGTGGCCAAGGATTGCTAGGTGGACCGTTCACCAAGTGTATGTTACTGCCAGCACTGTGGCTAATAAACATGGGCATTGCTATTTGGCCATTTTTTTAATTAATTTACACATTATGAGCAGAATGGGAACTGTAAGGGATTGTGCACAAGTTGCATTTTTGCAGCAGGCGAAAAAAAATAAATAAAATAGTACCAAATCTCATTCACTCGCTGCTTAATTGTTTCCTTAAACCTTCAAAGCATTTTTTTTCATATTTGCAGGATGTTAATTGATCAGTATTTTTCCCCCCAAAAAAATGGGAGAGGAAAAAAAAAGGTAGTAAAAATGTGTATTTTACGGAGCATTTTTCATGCCAAATTTATTATTTTTTTTTTTGCAGCTGAAAAATCTGCTCCAAATACTAAACATGTGAACATCGCCTTAGGCGGCTGCCATTGTTTTATGGAGGATGCCGTGCGCCCTGGTGCAATGAGATCATTTTGTTTTTGGGATACAATGGTCAATTCTGCAAAAATGATATAATAAGGATCATAATTACCCAGAATATTAGGAAATAGGGGGCGCACTACAAAAATGAAACCCTTCTTATCATTACGACCACCTACCACAAAACAGGCGACGTCCAGAACCAGAACCGTCGGGATTCCTCCGAACGTCACCCCTTGGAGGACGGTGCTTCCCGCCTGACCGCTGTAGCAATACTTCTGATCACTGGAATTGCTGTTCCCCACAAGGCTGTAGCTCCAGGTCGAGAAGGCAAGGGAGCGACCCCCGAAATGAGACGGGAAGGAATGATACATCCGGACAGATCTGTCATGGAGGAAAGAAGTTGTCATTATACCAGGGAAGCGACACGGAGGGGACAGTGCCAGCAGGGAACAAGCGGCCCATTGTCATCTGCTGAACCTAGAGATCATCAACGTCTGCAGCGCGACCATGAGAACGACGACCATCACATGACTAATGATTTATATTAATGCTCTGGGCATTCAAAGGTTAATTGACTATAAAAAGTCAGATTATAATAGTACAGCAGTGTTATAAGAGGGGCGGCTGTCCACAGTCCCCACCATCACTCAATTGGCAAATTTTCCAGGACGGAGACGTTTGCAACTTTTTTTTTTTTTTTTTAACATCTCTTTGCACAAAGTTTTCCAGATTTACCATAATTTACGTCACAATTCATCATAAACGATAGCGCATTTCACGTGCATATTTGCATTTCTTACTAGTGTATGAAACACGATAGTAAATTTCACCGATAGACCTAAAGAAGAGCATCATGTCTGCCTGCATCCACCACTAGAGGGAGCCCACTGAATACTAGGATAACCATTTAAAGGGATTGTCCACCTTTGGGAACAATTTTATTTTATTACTTAGATGCATGTATTTGGAGCCAATAATGATTTTTTTGCAATTGGGTTCCATTAAAAATGTTGCACCGTTTGGCTTTTATCGGCTCTTTATTTCCTTGCACATTCAACTTTGATGTTGTCTATTTTAGAATAAGGCTACTTTCACACTAGCGTCGGTACAGGTCCGTCGCTATGCGTCGGGCGGACGTACATTGTGAAATTTGTGCACGACGTGGGCAGCAGATGCAGTTTTTCAACGCATCCGCTGCCCATTCTGAAGTCTGGGGAGGAGGGGGCGGAGTTTCGGCCACGCATGCGCGGTAGAAAATGGCGGACGCGACGGACAAAAAAACGTTACATTGAACTTTTTTGTGACGACGGTCCGCCAAAACACGACGGACGCGATGTGTGGCCATCCGTTCGTAGAGATATTTCTGGTCAAACAGAGGCTAAATCCTTTTGGCTTCTATCTGGCTGACATATGTCGAAATACTGCAAAAAAAAATCTACAGCACAGTATTAGCGGATAGCGCGGTTTCATCATGCGGACGGTGGCCTAATATTTATGTGTATGGACATATACTGTAACTTTGTATTTTTAATTTTTACTGGACTCTGGATTATCAGTTTTCCTCTACTGCAAGTGGGTACAAGGACGTCGGGCAGCACCAAGGGCGACCAAAACAATTCTGTGTAGAGGACAAGACTGAGATTACGGGTCTCCGCACTTCGTGGCACTTGTGGAGCTAAGCGGTGACTGCAGGCTCAGTGCACAGGGCGTTGGAGTCCCACCCGGAGCTACGCCACTGTAACTGTATCGGCGTGAACAGAGCAGGGAGACTTGATATCCCTGTGCTGCCACCCGCCTGCTATGGGGCCCCTGAACAGGAGGAAGGGGCCCGGTGTATCAGTATATGCAGATACAGATGAAGGCAATGATGAGGCAGGTAGCGATAGGCTCCCTCTGCGTCTGACATCAATGATGCAAACACTGACAATGGGCGCTAAGAGCGTCGGGGGAACGAGGAGGAGACATCGTTCTTTTTCTTTAAATGGGGAGTGCATTATACTATATGGAGGCCTTTGGTGAGTGCATTAGACTATATGGAAAACTATGGGGAGTGCATTATACTATATGGAGGCCTTTGGGGAGTGCATTATACTATACTAGATTGTGGCCCGATTCTAACGCATCGGGTATTCTAGAATATGCATGTTCCCGTAGTATATGGACAATGATGATTCCAGAATTCGCGGCAGACTGTGCCCGTCGCTGATTGGTAGAGGCAACCTTTATGACATCATCGTCGCCATGGCAACCATTATGACATCTACGTCGATACTGTGCCCGTCGCTGAATCAGAAACGTGACATGTCTACGTCCTTTATGACATCATCGTCACTGTGCCCGTTGCTGATTGGTCGAGGCCTGGCGGCCTCGACCAATCAGAGACGCAGGATGTCTACGTCCTTTATGACATCATCGTCGCTGTGCCCGTTGCTGATTGGTCGAGGCCTGGCGGCCTCGACCAATCAGAGACGCGGGATTTCTACGTCGATGCTGTGCCGGTCTCTGATTGGTCGAGGCCTGGCGGCCTCGACCAATCAGAGGTGCGGGATTTCCAGGACAGACAGACAGAAAGACAGAAAGACAGACGGAAAAACCCTTAGACAATTATATATATAGATGGAGGCCTATGGGGAGTGCATTATACTATATAGAGGCCTTTGGGGAGTGCATTATACTATATAGAGGCCTTTGGTGAGTGCATTTTACTATATGGAGGACTATGTGGAGTGCATTAGACTATATAGAGGCCTTTGGGGAATATATTATACTATATGGAGGCCTATAGGAAGTGCATTATACTATACTAGATTGTGGCCCGATTCTAACGCATCGGATATTCTAGAATATGCATGTCCCCGTAGTATATGGACAATGATGATTCCAGAATTCGCGGCAGACTGTGCCTGTCGCGGATTGGTCGAGGCAACCTTTATGACATCATCGTCGCCATGGCAACCATTATGACATCTACGTCGATACTGTGCCCGTTGCTGAATCAGAAACGTGGGATTTCTACGTCCTTTATGACATCATCGTCACTGTGCCCGTTGCTGATTGGTCGAGGCCTGGCGGCCTCGACCAATCAGAGACGCGGGATTTTTACGTCGATACTGTGCCCATCGCAGAGACGCGGGATTTTCAGGACAGACAGACAGAAAGACAGACAGACAGACGGAAAAACCCTTAGACAATTATATATATATAGACTAGATTGTGGCCCGATTCTAACGCATCGGGTATTCTAGAATATGCATATGGACAATGATTCCAGAATTCGCGGCAGACTATTCCCGTCGCTGATTGGTCGAGGCAACCATTATGACATCTACGTCGATACTGTGCCCGTCGCTGAATCAGAAACGTGAGAGGTCTACGTCCTTTATGACATCATCGTCGCTGTGCCCGTTGCTGATTGGTCGAGGCCTTGCGGCCTCGACCAATCAGAGACGCGGGATTTCTACGTCGATGCTGTGCCGGTCTCTGATTGGTCGAGGCCTGGCGGCCTCGACCAATCAGAGAGCAGGGATTTCCAGGACAGACAGACAGACGGAAAAACCCTTAGGCAATTATATATATAGATGGAGGACTATGGGGAGTGCATTATACTATATGGAAAACTATGGGGAGTGCATTATACTATATGGAGGCCTTTGGGGAGTGCATTATACTATATGGAGGCATATAGGGAGTGCATTATACTATATGGAGGGCTATGGGGAGTGCATTATACTATATGGAGGACTATGGGGAGTGCATTATACTATATGGAGGACTATGGGGAGTGCATTATGCTATATGGAGGACTATGGGGAGTGTATTATACTATATGGAGAACTATGTGGAGTGCATTATACTATATGGAGGATTATGGGGAGTGCATTATACTATATGGAGGACTATGTGGAGTGCATTACACTATATAGAGGGGGAGGGCATTATAATATGGAGGCCTATAGGGAGTGCATTATACTATATGTAGGCCTATGGGGAGTGCATTATACTACATAGATGTCTTTGGGGAGTGAATTATACAATATAGAGGCCTTTGGAGCAGGGCTGTGGAGTCGGTAAGCCAAAACCCTGACTCCTCAATTTTTATGACACCGACTCCACCAAAATGAGCTAAGGCTCCAATTCCACAGCCATGCCAGGACTGTGAAGTCGGTAAGCCAAACCTCTGACTCCAGAGCCCTGCTTTGTAGAATGCATTATACTATATAGGACTAAGGGGAGTGCATTATACTATATAGAGGTCTTTGGGGAATGACATACTATATAGAGGCCTTTGGGGAGTGCATTATACTACAGTGGGGAAGGAAAGTATTCAGACCCCCATTAAAATTTTTCACTCTTTGTTTCATTGCAGCCATTTGGTAAAATCAAAAAAGTTTATTTCCAGTTCACCACCTGACAGCACCATTGGAGGACGTCCTTCTTACCCTCAGTGGGACAGGAACAACAAGCAGTTAAAAGGACCCTCCCCACTCCACCCACTAGTGTTTTTCCTGTCCCACTGCAGATAGGAACGGCAAGCTTTCCTCCGACGGTGCTGTGCAGATGGTGGGGATCGGGGGGCCCAGCCTTTCCCTTCCCTGCCGCAAGACATCTGCGGCTGATACCTGCTATGGGGGGGTCCCTCAGCCTCCCCAGTGCAGCGCTGCTCCTGGGGTCAGGTCCGTCTCCTCCGCTCAGGGGGCTCTCGGTCCGGGCGCCTTTCTGCCGGGTGGTGAGTGCGGCGCCCGCTTCCATCATGCGGCCGCTACGGCCGCATCACTTCCGGTCGCGGCCAGCGAGGGAGAATGTCGCCGGCATCAGCGCCGGCCTCGGGTGAGGCATTACAGCGCAGTCAACTGCAGCAGCGGTAAAGAGGCAGGATCAACCAGGTAAATCCTATTTAAACAGCCTATGGGGGTCTATATGCCGCCGGCCATCCTGAACAGGGAGCACTCGACTATACAACTAGGATTCCTCATTATGGAGGAAACAGCCAGACCTGAGGGGAATGACCAGCTTCAGGGGCACGAGAGTGGGCTATACTAAGCCATACCACAATACTCACCCCTCCCCCTACTTCCCCATCTACGAATGTACCTATGTATCTCTATCTATCCTAGGCAGAACCTCCCATCCCCGCACCCAAAAGAAAAAAAAAAATCAGGGAAAAGTAAATGCCCGATATGTGCTACTAAATTTCCGGAAAATTGGCGAAAGCCATTGTGCAAATCATGCACATCTAAGATTGTGGGTGATGAACAAACTGCGTTATTAACCAGTATGAGGACGATGATTCGTCAGGAGGTTCAGGCATCTATCTCAAGCTTGAATCTTCCCCAGACAAGTCAGTCGGAACCGCAAACCTCACGGAAAAGACCAAGAGAGTCTAGTCCCTCTTCCGAAGGAGAGATTTCGGAAGATTCAGACCAGGAAAAAAGAGACGGATCATTGAGCAAAGGAAAGAGATATCTCTTCTCTGCGGCAGACACAGATGAGCTTCTTCATGCGGTACGTAACACCAGGCAGTTACAGGACATGCCTGAGGAGACCTCGATCCAGGATGAGATGTTTGGCGGATTACATGCCCAGGTCACAAAGGTTTTTCCAGTCAACAACCACATCCGTTCCATGATTCTGGAAGAATGGCAGGAAGCGGAGAAAAGACTAGTTGTACCCAGAGACTTCAGACTCCGTCTGCCTTATAATCCAGAGGACATTAAAGTATGGGATGAAGTTCCCAAGATTGATGTTCCGTTAGCAAAGGTGGCGAAGAAGACCTCAATCCCATTTGAGGATTCCTCCGCTTCAAAGGATCCAATGGATCGCAAAGCGGATGGACTGCTCAGGAGAACCTGGGAATCCTCGGCAGCAATAATACAGGCCAATATAGCTGCAACATCAGTAGCCCGGTCAATGCATCTATGGATAGATGATTTGGAGGAACATCTCAGAGCTAAGACTTCCAGAGATGTTATTCTCAAATCTCTACCTTTACTTAAACTCGCAACAGGCTTTATGGCGAACGCTTCAGCCGAATCCGTACGCTTCGCTGCCAGAAGCGAGTCGTTGTCCAGTGCAGCCAGAAGAGCTCTCTGGCTAAAGACTTGGTCAGGGGATATCCAATCAAAAAAATAAACTGTGTGGAATCCCATTCTCAGGGAATAAAGTATTTGGGCCTATTCTAGATGACATTTTAGAAAAAGCCTCAGATAAAAAGAAAGGGTTCCCTGAGGAGAGTACTAAAAAATTCCAGCCCTTTCGTAGATCCTGACCTGGTCAGAAGACAGACTACAGGGGAAAAGGGAAGACTGGGAGGTGGTCTTATCCCAAGGGTGGAAAGGTTAGAGACTCCATCTTCCCAAGTACAGGTGCAGGAAAGCCAAATAAATGACATCAAGGTGGGAGGTCGGTTACAAAACTTTCTAGGGGGTTGGCAGAAAATTCCCGAAATCCTTGGATTCTGCAGGTAATTGCTCAGGGGTACAAGCTGGAGTTCTCCAGCAGTCCCCCAGAAAGATTTTTTGTAACCCGACCCTGTCCGCTCTCAGACTCCTCGATGTGGACAAACATCCTGGAGTTGATAGAGTTAGATGCAATCATCTCGGTACCCATCTCAGAAAGAGGCAAAGGCCATTACTCCCACTTGTTTTCAATAAAAAAAACCTTCGGGAGACTCCCGAACAATCATAAATTTAAAACCCCTAAACAGGTGGGTTCGGTACAAAAGATTCAGGATGGAATCAATAAAGTCCACAACGCCTCTCATAGACAAGGACATGGTGATGTGCACCTTAGACCTAAGCAATGCATACTACCATGTCCCAATACACACTTCCTACCAGAAGTTTCTGAGATTCGCCATAAAGAACAAAGGAATATTATATCACTTCCAGTTCAGATGTCTCCCCTTTGGGCTTGCTTCGGCGCCCAGAATATTCACCAAATTAATGTCGGAAGTTGCAGCCTATCTAAGGAACCAGCATATTGCCATAGTGCCATATCTGGATGACTTTTTGATAATGGCAAGATCAGAGAAACTTCTCAAGATAGACTGCAGCTTCACACTCTCCATTCTGCAGGACCTGGGGTGGATTGTGAATTGGAAGAAATCATGCCTGGTCCCAAATTCCAGAATGAAATTTTTGGGGGTCATATTAGACTCCAACCTCAGAACATCTTTTTTACCGGAAGGCAGACAGGAGGCCTTAATCAGGCACATACACCAATTCAGAAAGAGTACCCCCTCCATAAGAGAAGCAATGAGAATTCTGGGCTTTATGACGGCATGCATACCCTGTGTGAAATGGAGCCAATTCCACTCGCGGGGATTGCAGAGAGAGGTTTTGAGGTCTTGGAACAGGAAACAGAGCTCCCTGGACAGGAAGCTGATTGTTTCTCCATCAGTAAAGAAATCCCTAACCTGGTGGACCACACCAAAGAACCTAAAAGATGGAGTTCCATGGATCCTCGATCCCTGTGTTACGGTTACCACAGACGCCAGTCAATTCGGATGGGGCGCACATATAGGAAAGACATATTACCAGGGAGAATGGACTCCTCAGATTGCTGCAAAGTCGTCAAACTACAGGGAGCTGTATGCGATCTGGAAAGTGTTATACCAGGCCCAGTCACAGGTCAGGGGCAGACACGTAAGGATACTGTCCGACAATGTCACAGCAGTGGCATTTCTAAGACACCAAGGAGGTCCGAAACATCTACCGCTGCAACATCTAGCGGACCAGATTTTCAGATGGGCAGAGAAATCTGTCAAATCCATCTCGGCAGTTCACCTGGAAGGCGCCAAGAATCAAGTAGCAGACTTCTTGAGCAGAACATCTGTACATCCCGGAGAATGGGAACTGAACCTGGAAATATTCAACAGTCTGTGCCAGAAGTGGGGAATACCTCAGGTGGATCTTTTTGCCACCAGGTCAAATGCAAAGACCAGAGCATTTTTTTCTCTCAATCCTCTAGATGGAGCCACAGGAGTAGACGCCTTATCTCAGTATTGGGGAGAAGGTCTCCTGTACGCATTTCCGCCTCTTCCTCTGATACCGAAGACACTCAGGAAGATACAAGACGAGAGAGCAACTGTAATCCTGGTGGTTCCTTTTTGGCCAAAAAGGAGCTGGTTCTCTCTACTATCCAGAATGTCAACAGAGAGACCAATCTTACTACCGAACAGGCAGGACCTTCTGCTACAGGGCCCGGTGTTCCACAAAGACCCGGACTCTCTACACCTATCTGCTTGGATCCTGAACGGCAAACCCTAAGATCCAGAGGCCTGTCAGAAGAGGTCATTACCACTCTCCAGGCAAGCAGAAAGCCAGAGACTTTGGCAATTTATAACAAAATTTGGAAGCGGTATTGTTCCTTTCTGGGAGAGGTTCCTGTGGATATGTCAAAACCGGATATTCCCAGAATCCTCGACTTCCTGCTACTCGGGTTTGAGAAGGGCCTCCGGCCTAGTACTTTAAAAGTACAGATTGCAGCGCTCAGTGTCTTTTTTGATATGTCACTAGCCTCCCATCCTTGGATAGCAAGATTTTCCAGGGCCACACAGAGAATGAGACCTCTTGTGAGAAAATCAACTCCTTGGGACCTAAACCTGGTCCTTAATACCTTGTGTAAAACCCCGTACTTGTTATCAGAGGATATGGGCAGAGCCAATCTCTCCTTCAAAACTGCCTTCCTGATTGCCATCACATCAGCTAAAAGATTAGAAGAGATGCAGGCTCTTTCCACTCAGGACCCATATCTTCAGATCTTCGACGACAGGATAGTCTTAAGGTACCGTTTACACTAAACGACTTACCAACGACCAGCGATACGACCTGGCCGTCATCGTTGGTAAGTCGTTGTGTGGTGGGGAAAGACTTCGGCATCGTTGAAATTGTCTTCAACGATGCCGAAGTCCCCCTGCAGCACCCGGGTAACCAGGGTAAACATCGGGTTACTAAGTGCAGGGCCGCGCTTAGTAACCCGATATTTAGCCTGGTTACCATTGTAAATGTAAAAAAAAAAACAGTACATACTCACATTCCGATGTCTCTCACGTCCCCCGCCGTCAGCTTCCCTCACTGACTGTGTCAGCGCCGGTCGTAAAGCAGAGTACAGCGGTGACGTCATCGCTGTGCTCTGCTTTATGGCCGGCGCTGACAGTCAGTGCAGGGAAGCTGACGGCGGGGGACGTGACAGACATCGGAATGTGAGTATGTACTTTTTTTTTTTTACTTTTACAATGGTAACCAGGGTAAATATCGGGTTATTAAGCGCAGCCCTGCGCTTAGTAACCCGATATTTACCCTGGTTCAAGTGAACACATCGCTGGATCGGCGTCACACACGCCGATCCAGCGATGACAGTGGGTGATCAGTGACCAAAAAAAGGTCCTGATAATTCCCCACGACCAACAATCTCCCAGCAGGGGCCTGATCGTTGGTCTCTGTCACACATAACGAGATCATTAGCGGGATCGTTGCTACGTCACAAAAAGCGTGACGTTGCAACAATATCGTTAACGATATCGTTATGTGTGAAGGTACCTTTACGCTATGTGCACACGTTCAGAAAAGTCCTGAGATTTCCGGACATTTTCTGCATGAAATCCGCAAGAAAACCGCATGCGTTTTTGCCGCGGTTTTTTCCGGACACTTCCCAATGCATTTTGGAGTGGGAAATCCGCAAAAAAAACGGAAAATTAATAAACATGCTGTGGTTTTTACCGCGATGCGTTTTTTTGTGTGGAAAAAAACGCATCATGTGCACAAAACATGCAGAATTCATTCTAAATGATGGGATGCTTATTGTATGTGGTTTTTTTTGCGGTTTTATAGCGTTTTTATCGGGAAAAAACGCAACGTGTGCACACAGCCTTAAGGCGTAACCAAGCCTTCCTTCCCAAGGTAATGTCCTCAACAAATATAAATCAGGAGATAATCCTTCCCTCATTCTGCCAACACCCTAGAAACACAAAGGAAGGGGTCTACCATAACCTTGACGTTAGGGAGACTGTTCTAAAATACCTGAGGGCGACGGAAGATTGGAGACGGGACACTAACTTATTCATACAGTACGTGGGTCCAAATAGAGGTTGTAAGGCAAAATCAACCATTGCTAGGTGGATAAAAACCATGATAAACCTAGCATATACAGACCAAGGGAAAGATCCCCCGGATATTCTTAGGGCCCATTCAACCCGAGCTATCTCTACATCATGGGTACATCATGAGCTTCAGCTGAGCAAATTTGTAGGGCGGCGACTTGGACCAGTCTTTCTACCTTTGCAAGACACTATAAATTAGATGTCTCATCAGATCAGTTAGCTTTTTGAGCTGGAAAACGGTAATTAGTCTTACCAGTAATTGTATTTCCAGGAATCCACCTGACAGCACTACTAGTTCCCTCCCACTGCAAGTTTTACTATTGACTAATGTGATGTAACATTGGTATATGACTGTTAATAAACTCTCTTTTTTGCATCCATCCAGATGTGGTACTTAGAAAATCACTGGTGGGTGGAGTGGGGAGGGTCCTTTTAACCGCTTGTTGTTCCTGTCCCACTGAGGGTAAGAAGGACGTCCTCCAATGGTGCTGTCAGGTGGATTCCTGGAAATACAATTACCGGTAAGACTAATTATCGTTTTTTTTTTTTCACATTAATGTACCCTCTGCACCCCATCTTGACTGAAAAAAAAACCCAGAAATGTAGAAATTGCTGCAGTTTATTTAAAAAAGAAAAATCAAAATATCACATGGTCATAAGTATTCAGACCCTTTGCTCGGACACTTATTGGAGTCCAGCTGTATATATAGTTAAACTGATAGGACTTGATTTGGGAAGGCACACACCTGTCTATACAAGACCTCACAACTCACAGTGCATGTCAGACCAAATGAGAATCATGAGGTCAAAGGAATTGGCGAAGGAGCTCAGAGACAGAATTGTGGCAAGGCACAGATCTGGCCAAGGTTACAACAGAATTTCTGCAGTACTCAAGGTTCCTAAAGGTACCGTCACACGGGACGATATCGCTAGCGATCCGTGACGTTGCAGCGTCCTGGCTAGCGATATCGTCCAGTGTGACAGGCAGCAGCGATCAGGATCCTGCTGTGATATCGCTGGTCGGGGAAGAAAGTCCAGAACTTTATTTGGTCGCTGGACTCCCCGCAGACATCGCTGAATCGGCGTGTGACACCGATTCAGCGATGTCTTCACTGGTAACCAGGGTAAACATCGGGTTACTAAGCGCAGGGCCGCGCTTAGTAACCCGATGTTTACCCTGGTTACCATCGTTAAAGTAAAAAAAAAACAACCACTACATACTTACCTACCGCTGTCTGTCCCCGGCGCTGGGCTTCTCTGCTCTGGCTGTGAGCGCCGGGCAGCCGGAAAGCAGAGCGGTGACGTCACCGCTCTGCTTTCCGGCCGCTGTGCTCACAGCCAGAGCAGAGAAGCACAGCGCCGGGGACAGACAGCGGTAGGTAAGTATGTAGTGGTTGTTTTTTTTACTTTAACGATGGTAACCAGGGTAAACATCGGGTTACTTAGCGCGGCCCTGCGCTTAGTAACCTGATGTTTACCCTGGTTACCGGCATCATTGGTCGCTGGAGAGCGGTCTGTGTGACAGCTCTCCAGCGACCAAACAGCGACGCTGCAGCGATCCGGATCGTTGTCGGTATCGCTGCAGCGTCGCTTAGTGTGACCGTACCTTAAGAGCACAGTGGCCTCCATAATCCTTAAATGGAAGAAGTATGGGACCACCAGAAGTTTTCCCAGACCTGGTCGTCCAGACAAACTGAGCAATCGTGGGAGAAGAGCCTTGGTGACAGAGGTAAAGAAGAACCCCAAGATCACTGTGGCTGAGCTCCAGAGATGCAGTAGGGAAATGGGAGAAAGCTCCACAAAGTCAACTATCACTGCAGCCCTCCACCAGTCAGGCCTTTATGGCAGAGTGGCCTGACGGAAGCCTCTCCTCAGTGCAAGACATATGAAAGCCGCATAGAGTTTGTTCAAAAACACATGAAGGACTCCCAGACTATTAGAAATAAGATTCTCTGGTCTGATGAGATGAAGATAGACCTTTTTGGTGATAATTCTAAGCGGTATTTGTGGAGAAAACCAGGCACTGCTCATCACCTGCCCAATACAATCCCAACAGTGAAGCATGGTGGTGGCAGCATCATGCTATGGGGGTGTTTTTCAGCTGCAGGGACAGGACGACTGGTTGTCATTGAAGGAAACATGAATGTGGCCAAGTACAGAGATATCCTGGATGAAAACCTCTTCCAGAGAGCTCTGGACCTCAGACTTGGCAGACGGTTCACCTTCCAACAAGACAATGACCCTAAGCACACAGCTAAAATAACCAAGGAGCGGCTTCAGAATAACTCTGTGACCATTCTTGACCGGCCCAGCCAGAGCCCCGACCTAAACCCAACTGAGCATCTCTGGAGAGAACTGAAAATGGCGTCCACCAACGTTCACCATCCAACCTGACGGAACTGGAGAGGATCTGCAAGGAGGAATGGCCGAGGATCCCCAAATCCAGGTGTGAAAAACTTGTTGCATCATTCCCAAGAAGACTCGTGGCTGTACTCGCTCAAAAGGTGCTTCTACTCCATACTGAGCAAAGGGGCTGAAGACATATTTCAAAAAATTTCTACATGTCTGTTTTTTTTTTTAGTCAAGATGGGGTGCAGAGTGTACATTAATGAGAAAAAAAAATAACTTTTTTGAATTTACCTAATGGTTGCAATGAAACAAAGAGTAAAAAAAATGTAAAAGGGGTCTGAATACTTTCCGTACTCACTGTTGAGTGCATTATACTATATAGAGGCCTTTGGGGAGTGAATTATACTATATGGAGGACTATGGTGAGTGCATTATACCGTGTATAGGGGAGCATCATACTGTGTATAGGGGAGCTGTACGGGGGAGGGGTCCTCAGAACATTATTAAATGTTAGGTGGTCACTTTTTGTTATAGGGGCACTTTGGTTATTGTGACTGTCAAAGGGGCACACAGGGCATTATTACTTTCTAGGGAGCAAAATGTGGGCACTGTTTTCTAGGGCATTACTATATTCTAAGGGTTGTTTTACCATTTAGAAGGCACATAGACCCACACAGCAGGGGCAGTAATAGAGACACATACGGCAGCAGCGGCTCAGTATTGGGGTATCAGGTGCAGTAATAGGGACACATACGGCAGCAGTGGCTTAGTATTGGGATATCAGGGGCAGTAATAGGGACACATACAGCAGCAGCGGTTCAGTATTGGGGTATCAGGTGCAGTAATAGGGACACATACGGCAGCAGCGGCTCAGTATTGGGATATCAGGTGCAGTAATAAAGTCACATACGGCAGCAGCGGCTCAGTACTGGGGTATCAGGTGTAGTAATAGGGACACATACGGCAGCAGAGGCTCAGTATTGGGGTATCAGGTGCAGTAATAGGGACACATACGGCAGCAGCGGCTCAGTACTGGGGTATCAGGTGTAGTAATAGGGACACATACAGCAGTAGAGGCTCAGTATTGGGGTATCAGGTGCAGTAATAGGGACACATACGGCAGCAGCGGCTCAGTATTGGGATATCAGGTGCAGTAATAAAGTCACATACGGCAGCAGCGGCTCAGTACTGGGGTATCAGGTGTAGTAATAGGGACACATACGGCAGCAGAGGCTCAGTATTGGGGTATCAGGTGCAGTAATAGGGACACATACGGCAGCAGCGGCTCAGTACTGGGGTATCAGGTGTAGTAATAGGGACACATACAGCAGTAGAGGCTCAGTATTGGGGTATCAGACGCAGTAATAGGGACACATACAGCAGCAGCGGCTCAGTATTGGGGTATCAGGTGCAGTAATAGGGACACATACGGCAGCAGCGGCTCAGTATTGGGGTATCAGGGGCAGTAATAGGGACACATACGGCAGCAGAGGCTCAGTATTGGGGTATCAGGGGCAGTAATAGGGACACATACGGCAGCAGCGGCTCAGTATTGGGGTATCAGGTGCAGTAATAGGGACACATACGGCAGCAGCGGCTCAGTATTGGGGTATAAGCAGGATGAGGAGTTTGTGCAGGTTGGGAATAGTCCCATTGGGGACAGTGCTGAAGATGTGAGATGTGAAATGTGTCTTTGTTGTTTTCCATAGGGATTCACCAGACGTAAGGCAGAATAGTACACGTCGCCACAGCAGCCTGTGATCTGCCACCCACAAAAATAATGTATGCCATGCTGCAGACGGACAAGTCACCACACCCAGTAACAGAGGAGTCACCCTGTTTTCAACCTCTTTCATCCACTGAGATACAACTGTCCTGATATTTCTAGGGTCCCACAGATAAAAAAAAATAATATTAACACTAAAGTCTAAAACAGGAGGAACTTTCTTATCCACAAACCGCACTACACATGGAGGACAGGTAGAGAGTGACAGACCCCACACTACACATGGAGGGCAGGTAGAGAGTGACAGCCTCCACACTACACATGGAGGACAGGTAGAGAGTGACAGACCCCGCACTACACATGGAGGACAGGTAGCGAGTGACAGACCCCACACTACACATGGAGGACAGGTAGAGAGTGACAGACCCCACACTACACATGGAGGGCAGGTAGAGAGTGACAGCCTCCACACTACACATGGAGGACAGGTAGAGAGTGGCAGACCCCGCACTACACATGGAGGACAGGTAGAGAGTGACAGACCCCGCACTACACATGGAGGACAGGTAGAGAGTGACAGACCCCGCACTACACATGGAGGACAGGTAGCGAGTGACAGACCCCGCACTACACATGGAGGACAGGTAGCGAGTGACAGACCCCGCACTACACATAGAGGACAGGTAGAGAGTGACAGACCCCGCACTACACATGGAGGACAGGTAGAGAGTGACAGACCCCGCACTACACATGGAGGACAGGTAGCGAGTGACAGACCCCGCACGACACATGGAGGACAGGTAGAGAGTGACAGACCCTGCACTACACATGGAGGACAGGTAGAGAGTGACAGACCCCGCACTACACATGGAGGACAGGTAGAGAGTGACAGACCCCGCACTACACATGGAGGACAGGTAGCGAGTGACAGACCCCGCACTACACATAGAGGACAGGTAGAGAGTGACAGACCCCGCACTACACATAGAGGACAGGTAGAGAGTGACAGACCCTGCACTACACATGGAGGACAGGTAGAGAGTGACAGACCCTGCACTACACATGGAGGACAGGTAGAGAGTGACAGACCCCGCACTACACATGGAGGACAGGTAGAGAGTGACAGACCCCTCACTACACATGGAGGACAGGTAGAAAGGGACAGACCCCACACTACGCATGGAGGACCGGTAGCCAGATCCTGCACTACACATGGAGGACAGGTAGCGAGTGACAGACCCCGCACTACATATGGAGGACAGGTAGAGAGGGACAGACCCCGCACTACACATGGAGGACAGGTAGAGAGTGACAGACCCCACACTACACATGGAGGACAGGTAGAGAGTGACAGACCCCACACTACACATGGAGGACAGGTAGAGAGTGACAGACTCCGCACTACACATGGAGGACAGGTAGAGAGTGACAGACTCCGCACTACACATGGAGGACAGGTAGAGAGTGACAGACCCCTCACTACACATGGAGGACAGGTAGAGAGTGACAGACCCCGCACTACACATGGAGGACAGGTAGAGAGTGACAGACCCCGCACTACACATGGAGGACAGGTAGAGAGTGACAGACTCCGCACTACACATGGAGGACAGGTAGAGAGTGACAGACCCCTCACTACACATGGAGGACAGGTAGAGAGTGACAGACCCCGCACTACACATGGAGGACAGGTAGAGAGTGACAGACCCCGCACTACACATGGAGGACAGGTAGAGAGTGACAGACCCCTCACTACACATGGAGGACAGGTAGAAAGGGACAGACCCCACACTACGCATGGAGGACCAGTAACCAGATCCTGCACTACACATGGAGGACAGGTAGCGAGTGACAGACCCCGAACTACACATGGAGGACAGGTAGAGAGTGACAGACCCCGCACTACACATGGAGGACAGGTAGAGAGTGACAGACCCCGCACTACACATGGAGGACAGGTAGAGAGTGACAGACCCCTCACTACACATGGAGGACAGGTAGAAAGGGACAGACCCCACACTACGCATGGAGGACCGGTAGCCAGATCCTGCACTACACATGGAGGACAGGTAGAGAGTGACAGACCCCGCACTACAAATGGAGGACAGGTAGAGAGTGACAGACCCCTCACTACACATGGAGGACAGGAAGAGAGTGACAGACCCCGCACTACACATGGAGGACAGGTACAGAGTGACAGACCCCACACTACACATGGAGGGCAGTACTGGGGTACTATAGTACTAATAACCCCCCATGTTACATACTATTGCGTATAATTAGTTGGCCAAACTCACCGATTTCGGCGGGATAGTACAACCATGTATTGTGTATGGCGCCTTGTGGCAACACCGCATTTAATCTGAATTATCCAGACATATTTCAGTAGGGCCAAGGACATGAGCTAGATGTCATGTGAGAATGACTGTTGACCCTTCTTGTCACTGAATTATTGATCACTGGCCGCCATTTGTTGACTGGCTGCTGATCAGCTATTGTATTGCTGTCCTAGTATTGTTCTACTATCTTTGGGAAATAAAGGCGCAATGTTTGAAGGTTTGTTATTATGTTGATGACCCATTGGTGCTCTGCAATATGAAGGACGATCTATGGATCGTGGTGGAATGACTGAGAAGTTGTGACCTATAAAAAGGAAGATCTGCCTGTGTTCAGAGAGAGTCTACATTTTAATAAGTCATGGCATCATCACTTCAACTGAAGAAATACAGAGCTGCCACATTTGACCATCGCTGAACCATGGATACGTTTGGCGAAACCTTGTATGGACTCAATGGAGGGTCATCTTTCTACGCTTGTCCTTACCTCCTTTCTGTGTGTGTACCACAGGTGGGGTAGGGACCCTGGAAGATCTGAAGTCGCAGCTGCTATTAACCCAGCGAGTCAGTGGAAAGGTGAGACTCTAATGTGGACCATCTGGGGTACAGTGCTGGGACTGTTCTGGGGCTGGGTTTTGTGGTTCAATAAACATTGCACGTAGTATACTACTCAGAACTGGGGTGCTGCAGGGGACTGGTGTTCTCAGGCACCATCCAGGGCTCCACAACCAGGGAGATATACAAACAGACCCAGCAGACCATTGATGAGGCATGCACAGCAGGTTTCGGACACTACAATGCCTAACCCCACCAACTCGGTCTTGGGAAGAGGACCAGAGTGGATGTATAGCCGCAACAAGAAATGACAACTACAGGAGTTGTGCCAGCTTCGACGGATTGAATACCGGACCACCGACACTCGGTTGCATTTGATCAAGGATATGGTCTGCTGGGATGCCCAGAACGTCATGGATAACAATGAAAACTCTGTTGAAGTGGACCCAGCTGCTGCCAAATCCAGGATCCAATGGTAGTCTGGAATCCAATACCCAGTCACCAGCAGCCAGAATCCAGGAATTGTTGATTGCATTTGGGACCCGGAGCCTTAAGTGAGGAGAGGGCTTGTATTATTAAATCAGTTTTGGGAGTTCCAGTACCCCTACCACCAACATCGGACCCTACTTCTATGATGTCCCACCGCCAAGGAAATCATCTTCACTACAGAGACATGCCAGTGTTTAATAAGTTCAACACAGAGGTTGACGAACATCTGCAGGATTTTGAGACTCTAATACTAGGGGATCCTAGTTAATGATAAACTTACCTGGAGCAGCCAGTGCCAGGCAGCAGCTGCCAAGGCAAACAGGATCATGGGGTGCATTAAAAGAGGTCTGGATACACATGATGAGAGCATTATACTGCCTCTGTACAAATCCCTAGTTAGACTGCACATGGAGTACTGTGTCCAGTTTTGGGCACCGGTGCTCAGGAAGGATATAATGGAACTAGAGAGCGTACAAAGGAGGGCAACAAAATTAATGAAGGGGATGGGAGAACTACAATACCTAGATAGATTAGCGAAATTAGGATTATTTAGTCTAGAAAAAAGACGACTGAGGGGCGATCTAATAACCATGTATAAGTATATAAGGGGACAATACAAATATCTCGCTGAGGATCTGTTTATACCAAGGAAGGTGACGGGCACAAGGGGGCATTCTTTGCGTCTGGAGGAGAGAAGGTTTTTCCACCAACATAGTAGAGGATTCTTTACTGTTAGGGTGGTGAGAATCTGGAATTGCTTGCCTGAGGAGGTGGTGATGGCAAACTCAGTCGAGGGGTTCAAGAGAGGCCTGGATGTCTTCCTGGAGCAGAACAATATTGTATCATACAATTATTAGGTTCTGTAGAAGGACGTAGATCTGGGGATTTATTATGATGGAATATAGGCTGAACTGGATGGACAAATGTCTTTTTTTCGGCCTTACTAACTATGTTACTATGTTACCCACAGCTGACTGGGCTAAATACCTGTGGACTAGTTTGACTGGTCGGTTACGGGATGCTGCCCGGTCACTTGGACCTCAATACTGCCTGGATTATGGAACTATTAAGGACACCCTGCTGGCACTTTTTACCATCACGCACCAAGTTCTGGATATTGTCTCCTATGTAGAATTTGGCAGTCAACTCCGGAGACACTGCAACCGCTGGCTCGATAGTAGGCCTGCCCACTCCGTTGCTCCCCTTCGGGACGTGATCATGCTTGAGCAACTTATGGAGAACATGGCCCCAGAAATTCAACAGTGGGTAGCCGACCAGAAGCCCGACACCCCAGAGCAAGCAGCCCGATAGGCTGACGAGTTTACAGCCAACCGACCCAGCTGGAAACCCAATATGCCCACCGATCCCAGAAGACCCATCAAAAAAAGATTTGACTGGCCATCAGTCACTCAAGCAGGATTTTCCCGCTTCCCAGCAGAAAACCCACCAAGACAAAGGGTTATTAACAGTACCAGTAATTTGCCTCACCCACGTTGCTGTTATACATGCGGGTGCTTTGGACACGTTGCCAAAGATTTTTCCCAGGGCCGGGGCCTCATGCCTGGAGCCCATCTTCCGGCAAATCCAGGCAACATCTGCCAAGATGAGCCATCAGGGTCTGAGGGGCACTACCCCCGGGATACACCAGAAAAGGATGAAGTGATATACCCTGTTCACACTATATGGCAGGTTGACCACCCTACATCAGCCAACCTCCATAGCCACCTCCAGCCAGTCAAGGTCAGTGATATCAAGGCCCAGACAGAGACCTCGGAACAGTGGGCCTTCCATCACCATAGCCAGCCCAGATACTGTACCACAGAACATAATTTACCAGGCCGCCAAGTGGCCTTCTCCAGGGTTGGGGGTCAGCACTTGGGAAATGGGTGCATTTTTGTGGGCAATTTACCGGCCAAAGTACGAGAGAAGGAGCTGGACGGGTTGTTCCATCAGTATGGGAGGATCCGTACCATCGATCTGAAGAATCACGGGGCAGGAGGTGCCACACCATTTGCCTTCACCACCTTCCAGTATCCGTGGGAGGCGGAAAACGCCGTGAGTGGAAGCAATGGATACAAGTTCGGTTCTCGTCGTTTACATGTGGAGTTTCCCAGGTCAAGCAGGAGACCAGGGGGAGGTTATGGGGGACTCCGCTGAAGGAACGGGTCACTTTCTCGGCAAGCTGAATACAGAGTCCTTGTCTCAGAGCTTTCCCCTCGGGATAGTTGGCAGGATCTATAAGATCATATGAGAGAAGCTGGAGATGTCTGCTATGTGTACAAGGTTGGCTCGGGGATTGTGGAGTTTGTTCCCAAGGACGACATGGAATATGCTTTGAGGCAACTGGATGATACAAAGTTTAGTTCTCATAAAGGTGAAACCTCTTACATTCGTGTCTCTGCTTGAAGACATGCTAATGGACTGTCCTCGATCTCGAAAAGTGGAGAAGGATGATTGGAAGCCTATCATGTCTGGCTAATTAAGATGGGGGAGGTATGTGCCGACACCGGATTTAATCTGAATTATCCAGACATATTTCAGTAGGCCCGGGGACATGAGCTAGAGTTCATGTGAGAAGGACTGTTGACCCTTAAGGTACCGTCACACTTAGCGACGCTGCAGCGATACCGACAACGATCCGGATCGCTGCAGCGTCGCTGTTTGGTCGCTGGAGAGCTGTCACACAGACCGCTCTCCAGCGACCAACAATGCCGGTAACCAGGGTAAACATCGGGTAACTAAGCGCAGGGCCGCGCTTAGTAACCCGATGTTTACCCTGGTTACCATCCTAAAAGTAAAAAAAAACAAACACTACATACTTACCTACAGCCGTCTGTCCTCCAGCGCTGTGCTCTGCACTCCTCCTGTACTGTCTGTGAGCACAGCGGCCGGAAAGCAGAGCGGTGACGTCACCGCTCTGCTTTCCGGCTGACCGACGCTCACAGCCAGTACAGGAGTGCAGAGCACAGCGCTGGAGGACAGACGGCTGTAGGTAAGTATGTAGTGTTTGTTTTTTTTTTACTTTTAGGATGGTAACCAGGGTAAACATCGGGTTACTAAGCGCGGCCCTGCGCTTAGTAACCCGATGTTTACCCTGGTTACCAGTGAAGACATCGCTGAATCGGTGTCACACACGCCGATTCAGCGATGTCTACGGGGAGTCCAGCGACGAAATAAAGTTCTGGACTTTCTTCCCCGACCAGCGACAGCACAGCAGGGGCCTGATCGCTGCTGCCTGTCACACTGGACGATATCGCTAGCGAGGAAGCTGCAACGTCACGGATCGCTAGCGATATAGTCTAGTGTGACGGTACCTTTATTGTCACTGAATTATTTTTCACTGGCGGCCATGTGTTGACTGGCTGCTGATCAGGTATTGTATTGCAGTCCTAGTATTGTTCTACTATCTTTGGGAAACAAAGGCGCAATGTTTGAAGGTTTGTTAATATGTTGATGACCCATTCAGGCTCTGAAATATGAAGGACGATCTATTGATGTTGTTTGCACACTCCTGCAGTAAGGGATGGCCTCCTACCTCCTTCCCCCAAGCCTGTGGTGGAATGACTGAATGAGAAGTTGTGACCTATAAAAAGGAAGATCTGCCTGTGTTCAGAGAGAGTCTACATTTTCAGAAGTCATGGCATCATCACTCCAACTGAAGAAATACAGAGCTGCCACATTTGACCATCGCTGAACCATGGATACGTTAGTAGAAACCTCGGTTGGACTCAATGGACGGTCATCTTCCAAGGCTTGTCGTTACCTCCTCTCTGTGTGTGCACCACAGGTGGGGGTAGCGACCCTGGAAGATCTGAAGTCACAGCTGCTATTATGCCGGTGAGTCAGCGGAAGGGTGAGACTCTAATGTGGACCATCTGGGGAACTGTGCTGGGACAGTTCTGTACGCTACTGTGTTTTGAGGTTCAATAAAGCTTTGCTACACATTTACCCTCACCCTGTGTTGTCTGAGTAGCGTTATGCCCACGTTAAAAGCAGAGCAGGAGTTCGGTGGGACAATCCCTGGTCGATGAGGTTCCATCTAGCGGACCTGGGCACCCGCCAACCCCCCATGTCTCCACAGGTCTCCTGACAGATGACGTTGTGGGTGAGAAGAATCATGTAGCTGGAATGTTAACAGCCAAACCTCCGAGGAGTCTGGCAGCCCCTCTCAGAGAAGGCCAGAGTACCGGGCCGAGTCCAGGGGGCTAGCACTGGGTCAGGGTCTTGCCTTGCGTGACCCAACAATGTAGGAAAGCCATAAGGCTATCAACAGCCACTTAAGACACTTTAAAAGGGATACTCGGGGCAAAACAGAAAATGCTTGGTGCCCTACATCCCCAAAGTCTCAATCATCTCTCTGCAGTCACTTCTGAGACCCAAGATAATCCTCCAGCCAGACATTAACCTAGCACGGACATGATGGTGATAGTTTCGTCTGCTGGTCCGCTTTTCTCCCTGTTATCAGTTAGTGGGTAAAGGCTGTGTGTTCTTCAATAGGCTTAGGCAAAGGAAATCCCCCAAAACAAGCTACCCCCTATCCCTCATCCAGAATGGCATGTGCAGCCTCCGCTCCATTCATGTGCATGGGACTGCTCTGCACCATACTTGGCCATCTCCATCAGTCCCATAAGGCCAAACAATTGCGCCTCTGCTCCATTCAGAGACCCATGTTTAGGGGTCCAGATCCCCAAAAGGGATTGAATTAAGACATCCATATGTGAATTGAAAGGAGAGATTCCTCTTCTAACGCTGGTGCACTATTAAGATCAATGGCCCTTTTATCTGCAGAGCGTCTATCATGTGTCATGGTGAATGGCCTCATTCAGGAACTTTCATACAAGTCTTTGTGGGCACCGGGTACATACAGCTG
Organism: Ranitomeya imitator; assembly: GCF_032444005.1. NCBI lineage: Eukaryota > Metazoa > Chordata > Amphibia > Anura > Dendrobatidae > Ranitomeya > Ranitomeya imitator. Next base: position 23,337,962 of record NC_091286.1, on the reverse strand, counting down.
CTGGTATATATATATATATATATATATATATATATATATACATACACCAAGAGGAACTGCCCAAAAAAACAAACAGATCAGACGGCATATAATAGGATCCCATTATTATACTGGCAGCAGGTGATCCGTTACAGAACGTTGCCCCGTCTGCCTTCCAAAGGGAGATAACCCTAAGTCACATCATGCGGCGCTCTGGTATATGTAGTACAGTCGCACTCATTGCAGTGTAAATATACGATCATAAAAAATTTAAAAAAAAACAACCTGCTGCCACCACAAGGAGGTGCTCACTGCGTACATATCGGTAGAAAACAGAGGTAAACCACCTGTACGTCTCTTACAGTCAGACACATCTACGTTCTCAGAAGATAAAACTAATACATGGATAAAAGTGGTTTAAAAACAAAAAAGGCCACTATGAAAAAATAAAGTCTGAACTGTTGAAGATGGAAGAATCAAAAGGAACTGATAGACAGACGAAGCTCCAACAGATAAAACAGTTGAGACAGCGCTTGGTAGATAAAGATGCCGGAATAGAAACATCTGGACACAGAACGAACTCGATTCTTATCGCGTTTTTGTCCGTTTTTCTTCTAGTTTTTGACTTTTTAAAGCTCATTTTTTTATTTGACCCATACTCTCCTTTTAATTTATGCCTTTTTTAAAGTCTACTTTATATTTGTTCGCCTGTTAGGTTTTTTATGTTCGCCATTTTTGGCCTGTTCATCAATTGCAACTTTCGTTGTGCATCATTTTCGACAAGAGGCAGGCAGCAATATGCAGATCAGAAAGCTTAGACAAGCCATGATGGATAGTCAATAACTACATAAGGAGACGGACCGAGCCGATCAAGAGTCTGGACCCAATAGACTAAACCTTAGCTGTTTGAGTGTATGACAGCTGCAGGCTTATGCTTTAGAGGGACTGTAAGTCTCAGGCAGTGATGACTGATATAGTTCCTGTACTTGTAGTTCCCCACTGGACTGCACTGTATCCCCCCTCAGTAACACTTCGTGTCAGTCCCTTTAGTTAATTCTACATGTTGTGTTGTTGCAGGTAATGATTGCTTTGTGTCCTTAGTGAAAAAAAGATTCCTGAATGCCGAGGATTCTGCTGAAAGCGTAAATCAGCAACAGTGACCATATCAGTGTCTGATATTTGTGAGCATTTCACTGATAACATAGTAACATAGTAACATAGTTAGTAAGGCCGAAAAAAGACATTTGTCCATCCAGTTCAGCCTATATTCCATCATAATAAATCCCCAGATCTACGTCCTTCTACAGAACCTAATAATTGTATGATACAATATTGTTCTGCTCCAGGAAGACATCCAGGCCTCTCTTGAACCCCTCGACTGAGTTTGCCATCACCACCTCCTCAGGCAAGCAATTCCAGATTCTCACCACCCTAACAGTAAAGAATCCTCTACTATGTTGGTGGAAAAACCTTCTCTCCTCCAGACGCAAAGAATGCCCCCTTGTGCCCGTCACCTTCCTTGGTATAAACAGATCCTCAGCGAGATATTTGTATTGTCCCCTTATATACTTATACATGGTTATTAGATCGCCCCTCAGTCGTCTTTTTTCTAGACTAAATAATCCTAATTTCGCTAATCTATCTGGGTATTGTAGTTCTCCCATCCCCTTTATTAATTTTGTTGCCCTCCTTTGTACTCTCTCTAGTTCCATTATATCCTTCCTGAGCACCGGTGCCCAAAACTGGACACAGTACTCCATGTGCGGTCTAACTAGGGATTTGTACAGAGGCAGTATAATGCTCTCATCATGTGTATCCAGACCTCTTTTAATGCACCCCATGATCCTGTTTGCCTTGGCAGCTGCTGCCTGGCACTGGCTGCTCCAGGTAAGTTTATCATTAACTAGGATCCCCAAGTCCTTCTCCCTGTCAGATTTACCCAGTGGTTTCCCGTTCAGTGTGTAATGGTGATATTGATTCCTTCTTCCCATGTGTATAACCTTACATTTATCATTGTTAAACCTCATCTGCCACCTTTCAGCCCAAGTTTCCAACTTATCCAGATCCATCTGTAGCAGAATACTATCTTCTCTTGTATTAACTGCTTTACATAGTTTTGTATCATCTGCAAATATCGATATTTTACTGTGTAAACCTTCTACCAGATCATTAATGAATATGTTGAAGAGAACAGGTCCCAATACTGACCCCTGCGGTACCCCACTGGTCACAGCGACCCAGTTAGAGACTATACCATTTATAACCACCCTCTGCTTTCTATCACTAAGCCAGTTACTAACCCATTTACACACATTTTCCCCAGACCAAGCATTCTCATTTTGTGTACCAACCTCTTGTGCGGCACGGTATCAAACGCTTTGGAAAAATCGAGATATACCACGTCCAATGACTCACCGTGGTCCAGCCTATAGCTTACCTCTTCATAAAAACTGATTAGATTGGTTTGACAGGAGCGATTTCTCATAAACCCATGCTGATATGGAGTTAAACAGTTATTCTCATTGAGATAATCCAGAATAACATCCCTCAGAAACCCTTCAAATATTTTACCAACAATAGAGGTTAGACTTACTGGCCTATAATTTCCAGGTTCACTTTTAGAGCCCTTTTTGAATATTGGCACCACATTTGCTATGCGCCAGTCCTGCGGAACAGACCCTGTCGCTATAGAGTCCCTAAAAATAAGAAATAATGGTTTATCTATTACATTACTTAGTTCTCTTAGTACTCGTGGGTGTATGCCATCCGGACCCGGAGATTTATCTATTTTGACCTTATTTAGCCGGTTTCGCACCTCTTCTTGGGTTAGATTGGTGACCCTTAATATAGGGTTTTCATTGTTTCTTGGGATTTCACCTAGCATTTCATTTTCCACCGTGAATACCGTGGAGAAGAAGGTGTTTAATATGTTAGCTTTTTCCTCGTCATCTACAACCATTCTTTCCTCACTATTTTTTAAGGGGCCTACATTTTCAGTTTTTATTCTTTTACTATTGATATAGTTGAAGAACAGTTTGGGATTAGTTTTACTCTCCTTAGCAATGTGCTTCTCTGTTTCCTTTTTGGCAGCTTTAATTAGTTTTTTAGATAAAGTATTTTTCTTCCTATAGTTTTTTAGAGCTTCAATGGTGCCATCCTGCTTTAGTAGTGCAAATGCTTTCTTTTTACTGTTAATTGCCTGTCTTACTTCTTTGTTTAGCCACATTGGGTTTTTCCTATTTCTAGTCCTTTTATTCCCACAAGGTATAAACCGCTTACACTGCCTATTTAGGATGTTCTTAAACATTTCCCATTTATTATCTGTATTCTTATTTCTGAGGATATTGTCCCAGTCTACCAGATTAAGGGCATCTCTAAGCTGGTCAAACTTTGCCTTCCTAAAGTTCAGTGTTTTTGTGACTCCCTGAAAAGTCCCCCTAGTGAAAGACAGGTGAAACTGCACAATATTGTGGTCGCTATTTCCTAGATGCCCGACTACCTGCAGATTTGTTATTCTGTCAGGTCTATTAGATAGTATTAGGTCTAAAAGTGCTGCTCCTCTGGTTGGATTCTGCACCAATTGTGAAAGATAATTTTTCTTGGTTATTAGCAGAAACCTGTTGCCTTTATGGGTTTCACAGGTTTCTGTTTCCCAGTTAATATCCGGGTAGTTAAAGTCCCCCATAACCAGGACCTCATTATGGGTTGCAGCTTCATCTATCTGCTTTAGAAGTAGATTTTCCATGGTTTCTGTTATATTTGGGGGTTTGTAACAGACCCCAATGAGAATTTTGTTACCATTTTTCCCTCCATGAATTTCGACCCATATGGACTCGACATCCTCATTTCCTTCGCTAATATCCTCCCTTAAAGTGGACTTTAGACAAGACTTTACATAGAGACAAACCCCTCCTCCTCTCCGATTTTTACGATCCTTTCTAAACAGACTGTAACCCTGTAAGTTAACTGCCCAGTAATAGCTTTCATCTAACCATGTCTCGGTTATTCCCACTATGTCAAAGTTACCTGTAGATATTTCTGCTTCTAGTTCTTCCATCTTGTTTGTCAGGCTTCTGGCGTTTGCGAGCATGCAGTTTAGAGGATTTTGTTTTGTTCCAATCTCCTCACTGTGGATTGTTTTAGAAATGTTCTTACCTCCTTTCTGAGTATGTTTTCCTGGATCTTCTTTGTTCGAGTCTAATGTTTTTCTTCCCGTCCCCTCTTCTTCTAGTTTAACGCCCTCAAACGATAACTTGGTTTGCACCGCCTAAATATTATGTACTCCCCCAGGGTCAGGCTCCCTTCCCTCATTTTTCCACCTTTGGACCCTTTCTTGTCTCGTCACCATCTTTACTAAGTCATTGTTCCTTTCGATTAACCCACCTACCTAATGGGTATTATACTGATACTAAGACTCTGCGTTCTGCTAATGGTCCTGATTTTTTTGTATATCTAATAATCTTTTACCCCATCAGAGACCTGACTTTTCCAATATATGACATTTTATTGTCCTCCCTGTACTGACAATCTCTCAGCCACTTGGGGGAGCTCAAGAGCCATTTAAAGATAAATCTAATATTGAGTTCAATGGAAACTGTATAAATCAGTCTTCAGTGAGCTCCCCCTAGTGGTGACTGAAGGAAGCCAGATTTTTATTATTTCAATACATGGTTTTAAATAAAAGGTGCAAATTCAAATAAAAAAAAAGGATAAAACAATATAAATTATATTTTTTGGTATTATTTTAGCCAGAAAAATCTATGTAAATAATTTTATGTATAGAAAAAAAAAAATTCTAAAATACTTTTGATCTCTTCGACATAGAAATATTTACAGGGGTGAATTTACAAAACAGATGATTCTTTCTATAGGAAAGCGAGTAGTATGTTAGGTCAATGTGAAGGATGTACGCACACTAGACATTCATGGAAACCTATGGGACATATTTACAGCAGGTTCATTGTACAGAAGCCGACGTGTCACCTCTATGTTACAGCATACCCTGTGATAATAATAAGCAGAGTCATCCACACATCCATAAGACACATGATGACAGGGTTTCCCAATGTTAATGCATCACTCTGCTGACAAAACAATGTATAATTGCAGAACAGATAGTGCAGAGATTATATATCATGCATGAAAGAGACGATGGAAGCCAGAAAGTTTGCAAATTAAACAATTATTGGAATGGGACACTTTCCATAGGTCCTAAGCGTTCCAGGTATGTACGGGTGAGAGGTGTCTATAGGTCTGAGTGGCCCTTTAAGTGCATTACTTCATCCCTTTCATATATAAATTTGCTTTTGATGATTGCAAATGAATCACTTTGGCGCCACTCCAATCACACGGCAGCCAAGGTATTGGCACAGCGACAGTTCTTCTCTTATCTTAAGATGGAAAGTAAGCAGGGCAGAAGACGTCACGTCTACCCCTAACTCCCAGGATGCCAAAAAAGTGATTAATTAGAATGGGACAGAGGCACCATGCCGGCAGATATCACTAGACGTGATGTCACTGGCCCCGTTCACCTACCGAAAGTGAGCGGAGCAGGACTATCCCTTTAAGGGAAGAGTCAGACCGCTGTATAACTCGGACAAGGATCGTAATGCAATGCTCGGACTGGCCGGCAGCTCTTCCGACCTGAGGGTGACAGACTTGTGCAGCTATCATGCTCGAGTCGTAAGAGCCGACGGCCAGTCCGAGCATTGCGCTGCCATCCTCATCCGAGTTACATGGCCGCCTGACTCATCCGTAACAATGGAGAATTTCACGTGTTCAGAGCCGTGTCCAGTAACAGAGGCCAAGCCTAACTAAAGGATCAGGTATTGATATTTAACATTTCTGATCCGTTTTTTCTCCCGACATCTGTTGAACTCAGAAGACACCAATACGTATTAGCAGATTTGGCCGTATTTGTACCCGGATTTTTTTAAGTTTCTTTCTCTAGAAAAGTATCTCATCTACAGGTAGGTGCAAATAAGAAAAGCAGTCTCACCCATAGAAGCCATTCAGAGTCAACGAGTATTATATAAAAAAAAAAAAAAAAAAAAATGAATGACGGCAAGATCTGACTACATGATTTCTATTTGTAGTCTGTTACCATGGAGACACACAGATCCAAGCTCTGCTAATGAATAGGCAGCTTTAGAGGCGTTGTCACCTCCCTAACACTTCTCCATATCTATATATATAATTGCCTAAGGGTTTTTCCGTCTGTCTGTCTGTCTGTCTGTCTGTCTCTGTCCTGGAAATCCTACGTCTCTGATTGGTCGAGGCCGCCAGGCCTCGACCAATCAGAGACCGGCACAGCATCGACGTAGAAATCCCGCGTCTCTGATTGGTCGAGGCCGCCAGGCCTCGACCAATCAGCAACGGGCACAGCGACGATGATGTCATAAAGGACGTAGACATCTCACGTTTCTGATTCAGCGACGGGCACAGTATCGACGTAGATGTCATAATGGTTGCCATGGCGACGATGATGTCATAAAGGTTGCCTCGACCAATCAGCGACGGGCACAGTCTGCTGCGAATTCGCCTCAACCAATCAGCGACGGGCACAGTATCGACGTACATGTCATAATGGTTGCCATGGTGACGATGATGTCATAAAGGTTGCCTCGACCAATCAGCGACGGGCACAGTCTGCCACGAATTCTGGAATCATCATTGTCCATATAATACGGGGACATGCATATTCTAGAATACCCGATGTGTTAGAATCGGGCCACAATCTAGTGTCCTATATGAAACTACATAATCAGATTTCTATGGACAATGCCAAACTTAGAACCTATAAATCTATCCCCAACTCTTCTATGTAGACATGATAGGTGAACACAGCCTAAAACTCCCTATATCATGTGACTGTACTGTACAGGCTGTGTTCACCCAGCGGAGTACAGTCGCTTGTTTTTACCAAAATTTCAATGAAAAAAAATCAAGGGGTCCTGCAACGTTTTCTGAGATCTGCACTATACCTACACTTGTCTGATGAATTAATCGGATCTCATATGTTCAGGGAAGGGTCATAAATAATCAGTCTTACATCACCAGTCACAAAAGGAAAAACAAGTTAAACCGGATTACAAGCCTCCTCTGCAGAATAAAGTTCCAGGAGACAGGAGAAAGTTCAGCAAATTGCAGGAGACGAGTTTAGACTCAGGTCGCGCTCACGTCTAGAAGCAGTTAGGTACGATCCTCGCTCCTCAATTACTGCACGCTGTAATCGCTGCGCAATGGCGTCATCGAGCTTCGTATAAAGTCACATAAGCAAGGAAGTCAAATGATTAACATTGTCACAGAAGGGACGGATGTCGCCACTGATTTGGAGCCATAGTGAAAAATTTAGGCCCAGACTTATCGCTTGTGGGTTCTTCTTTTTTTTTTTTTTTTTAAAATGGTCCATAAAATGGACTTAAAAGAAAAGGTACAAATGGAAATATGGTACAAAAAAAACATAACAAAAGGTGCAAAGCAATAAAAACTCGATTAAGAAAAAAAATGAATTGGTCCCTTTGAGTTTTTAGGTTATGCTTGACTGCGAGAATTTATTTCCGCTGACAATATTTATGACTTATCCTACTGGGACCCTAAAAAAATAAAAATATTGGGGGTCCATGTGAGTGTAGAAGTAGTGCATATGCCTGATCACCCCTGTGTTTGTTGTCTATGGGAGCCGCGCTCATGCATGCTCACTGCCGCTACCTTCGACCCATAGAAGTGAATGGAGCAATGGCCGCACTACCGCTCCAGTCAGAAGGGACTTTGGGATTCCTATTTTCAGGACTGATGGGGGTCCTGGCGTTCAGACCTCCATTAATCATACCTTCATCACTTCTAGGTTTTGTTCGCATGCAGATGTCACGCAACGTCTTAGAAACAACATCAAAAACGTAACAAAAAAAAACAAAACACTAAACTAGCAGAAACAATGCCGGAATTATAGCACATGCTTGTCAACTATTCCGATTCCAATCTTTGGGGAACCTATTCTGATAAATTTGCGATGGCCCTCGCCAAAAAAGCGCGAGTTTCACGACACCCACGTGTGGCTATTGCCTCCTGGTTCCGTGCACGGACAGTGAAGGATCTAAATTAAAGCCAATTTTGGTAACTATGCGGGAACATGCTGAGATTTTACATAAATCCAAGACACTAAACACACAGGTGACAAAAACCACGACACCCAAAAAAGTGCAATAATATGTCCCTGGCTGCAGCGATTTTTTTTGCAGAATGTGTGAAGGCGCCTGCAACTTTGTAGTTAAAAAAAAAAATGCATCAAAAAAGGTGTGTGTGAACATGGCCTTAGGCCTTTATCAGGCGTTCATTTTTCATGTATGAAATCTCAACATGATTATCACAAATATCAATAATAGGCTAAACAAAAGCAAATATCACGCAGAAACGTTTGCTTTTTACCGGCATCACAAGTTTATGGGTGGGTGAAAATTATCATCCGTGTGCTGTCTGTGACTAACAAGGTAAAGGAGAAGATTTGTAATTCACTTATGAAAAAAAAAAAACACGGATGGCAAAAAATGACAACCGACCAAACTCTGATGACACTAGCACCATTGTTTTGCATATGAAAAAAAAAACAAAAAAACCTACAGATATGTGAATGCGATCGGAGGCAAAATGAACGGACTTGTTGCCGTTTTTACCTATTGACTTTAATGGGGGAGTTACAACAAGTTGGCAAACGCCGTTATATAAAACGGACGGCCTATGTATGAACGTTAAAAAAAATTGGACTTACAGAAAACAAAAAATTAACTTTTCCGCGTGAAAACCAGACAATTTTACGTCCACAAGTTGTGATGAGCATATCATAATTATGCCACTTTTCATCCATATGTTCATTTTTTTCCATCTATTTTGCATCCATATTTTTTTTTCCATTTTACACACCTGAGAAACAGATGGGATGGGCTCATGCTGCGATTTTTAAACCACTTAATGTGAAGCGCCATTGACTTGCATTGGCCCGAGCGCTCTCCATACTGCATGCAGACAGGGCAGGGAGGGAAAAAGCGTCATCTGAACGAGCCCTTAACGAGACAATTGCTATATCTGATATTTAGTCACAATTATGGCCCCGTACATATCACCTCGTGCAGCAGCATCACCCCACAAAATTTAAAAAACAAACAAAAACATTTTATTAATTTTTTTTTCCCCTTCTATAAACTTTCTACAAATTCCTTCCATCCATAAACTTTTTGTCAATTCATTTTTTTTTCCTTCTATAAAACAGTTTTAAGGTCCGGGTGGAAAATATCAGTCACCGATGTACGGAAAACGTGTCAGAGAAACATATTTACATAACTAAGGAGGATTCGTTATAGAAAGAGACCAGATGTGAACTTTTTGTTGGATGGAAACTTTTTCCCATGCAGGTGATATCGGAATATATCTACTATATAATTGTCTAAGGGTCACTTCCGTCTGTCTGTCACGGATATTCATTGGTCGCGGCCTCTGTCTGTCATGGAAATCCAAGTCGCTGATTGGTCGCGGCAAAACAGCCACAACCAATCAGCGACGGGCACAGTCCGGAAGAAAATGGCCGCTCCTTACTCCCCGCAGTCAGTGGCCGGCGCCCGCATACTCCCCTCCACTCACCGCTCACACAGGGTTAATGCCGGCGGTAACGGACCGCGTTATGCGGTGGGTAACGCACTCTGTTACCGCCGCTATTAACCCTGTGTGTCCCCAACTTTTTACTATTGATGCTGCGTATGCGGTATCAATAGTAAAAAAAAATGTAATGTTAAAAATAATACAAAAAACCTGCTATTCTCACCCTCCGTTGTCCGCTGAGCCGCTCGCGCCTGCCGCCATCTTCCGTTCCCAGCGATGCATTGCGAAATTACCCAGAAGACTTAGCAGTCTCGCGAGACCACTAAGCCATCTGGGTAATTTCACAATGCATCCTGGGAATGGAAGATGGCGGCAGCCGCGCAACTATCGCCGGAGCTTCGGTGGATCCCAGGGGGGAGTATATAACTATTTTTTATTTTAATTATTTTTTTAACAGGGATATGGTGCCCACACTGCTATATACTACGTGTGCTGTGTTAGATACCGCGTGGCTGCTATATACTACCTAGCCAGTGTTATATACTATGTGGGCTGTGCTATATACTACGTGGCTGGGCAATATACTACGTGACTGGGCAATATACTACGTGGCTGGGCAATATACTACGTGGCTGGGCAATATACTACGTGACTGGCCAATATACTACGTGACTGGGCAATATACTACGTGGCTGGGCAATATACTACGTGACTGGGCAATATACTACGTGACTGGGCAATATACTACATCGCTGGGCAATATACTACATCGCTGGGCTATATACCACGTGACTGGGCAATATACTACGTGGCTGGGCAATATACTACATCGCTGGGCAATATACTACGTGGCTGGGCAATATACTACATCGCTGGGCAATATACTACATGGCTGGGCAATATACCACGTGACTGGGCAATATACTACGTGGCTGGGCAATATACTACGTGGCTGGGCAATATACTACGTGACTGGGCAATATACTACTTGGCTGGGCAATATACTACGTGGCTGGGCTATATACTATGTGGCTGGGCAATATACTACGTGGCTGGGCAATATACTACGTGGCTGGGCAATATACTACGTGGCTGGGCAATATACTACGTGACTGGGCAATATACTACTTGGCTGGGCAATATACTACGTGGCTGGGCTATATACTACGTGACTGGGCAATATACTACGTGACTGGGCAATATACTACTTGGCTGGGCAATATAGTACGTGGCTGGGCTATATACTACGTGACTGGGCACTATACTACGTGGCTGGGCACGGTGGGCAGTATACTACGTGGACATACATATTCTAGAATACCTGATGTGTTAGAATCGGGGCACTATCTAGTGTATATATATATACACACACATATATACTGTACATACACACACTTGTCTCCCACTGGCTCACATACACTCTGCCGTCTTCCATATATTCGGCCATTAGACCCTTCAGAAGTTTTTGCAAAATTTACACCAGTTTTGTAACTTTTTGGCATCAGATGGTGGGGTCCTCTCCTATGGGGTCCTCATCTCTGACTCCTATCTCTTTTCTACAGTAATCATCATACAGTTATGATATAATACATATTCTCCACATGCCGGACACTGGAACAGTAAGTGCCCCCCCCCTCCTCCTCCTTCCAACATTGTCACAGCTGCGCAGGAAATGGCAGGAGCCGATCTGCAGGGGCCACAGACACATATGGGACCGACCCTTCCCCTCAGGACCCGCTGAGGAGTCTCGGGGAGCAGACACCCACCTTCCGCCTGCTGTCCCGGTACATGGGGGGTCCTCGGGCTGTAGTTCGGGGGCTCCGCTGACAACTTGCACTTGCACTGAGTCTCCTGTGTCAGCAGCTGCTGCTCCCGGGGTTCCTGGCTGGGAGGAGGAAGAGGCTGCTGCTACTGCGCATGCTCCTAGGTGACTTGTGGCTCTGTGTGTGCAAGACCCATGTGAGGAGGATATTGTGCAAGTTGTATATAAAGTGTGTACACTACAGCTGTATATAATGTGTGCACACTACAGCTGTATATAATGTGTATACACTACAGCTGTATATAATGTGTATACACTACAGCTGTATATAATGTGTGTACACTACAGCTGTATATAATGTGTGCACTACAGCTGTATATAATGTGTGTACACTACAGCTGTATATAATGTGTGTACACTACAGCTGTATATAATGTGTGTACACTACAGCTGTATATAATGTGTATACACTACAGCTGTATATAATGTGTGTACACTACAGCTGTATATAATGTGTGTACACTACAGCTGTATATAATGTGTATACACTACAGCTGTATATAATGTGTGTACACTACAGCTGTATATAATGTGTGCACACTACAGCTGTATATAATGTGTGCACTACAGCTGTATATAATGTGTGTACACTACAGCTGTATATAATGTGTGTACACTACAGCTGTATATAATGTGTGCACTACAGCTGTATATAATGTGTGTACACTACAGCTGTATATAATGTGTGTACACTACAGCTGTATATAATGTGTGTACACTACAGCTGTATATAATGTGTATACACTACAGCTGTATATAATGTGTGTACACTACAGCTGTATATAATGTGTGCACACTACAGCTGTATATAATGTGTGCACACTACAGCTGTATATAATGTGTGTACACTACAGCTGTATATAATGTGTATACACTACAGCTGTATATAATGTGTGTACACTACAGCTGTATATAATGTGTGCACACTACAGCTGTATATAATGTGTGCACTACAGCTGTATATAAAGTGTGTACACTACAGCTGTATATAATGTGTATACACTACAGCTGTATATAATGTGTGTACACTACAGCTGTATATAATGTGTGCACACTACAGCTGTATATAATGTGTGCACTACAGCTGTATATAAAGTGTGTACACTACAGCTGTATATAATGTGTGTACACTACAGCTGTATATAATGTGTATACACTACAGCTGTATATAATGTGTGCACACTACAGCTGTATATAATGTGTGCACTACAGCTGTATATAATGTGTGTACACTACAGCTGTATATAATGTGTGCACTACAGCTGTATATAATGTGTGTACACTACAGCTGTATATAATGTGTGTACACTACAGCTGTATATAATGTGTGCACTACAGCTGTATATAATGTGTGTACACTACAGCTGTATATAATGTGTGTACACTACAGCTGTATATAATGTGTATACACTACAGCTGTATATAATGTGTGTACACTACAGCTGTATATAAAGTGTGTACACTACAGCTGTATATAATGTGTGCACACTACAGCTGTATATAATGTGTGCACTACAGCTGTATATAATGTGTGTACACTACAGCTGTATATAATGTGTGCACTACAGCTGTATATAATGTGTGTACACTACAGCTGTATATAATGTGTGTACACTACAGCTGTATATAATGTGTGCACTACAGCTGTATATAATGTGTGTACACTACAGCTGTATATAATGTGTGTACACTACAGCTGTATATAATGTGTGTACACTACAGCTGTATATAATGTGTGTACACTACAGCTGTATATAAAGTGTGTACACTACAGCTGTATATAAAGTGTGTACACTACAGCTGTATATAATGTGTATACACTACAGCTGTATATAAAGTGTGCACACTACAGCTGTATATAAAGTGTGTACACTACAGCTGTATATAATGTGTGTACACTACAGCTGTATATAAAGTGTGCACACTACAGCTGTATATAATGTGTATACACTACAGCTGTATATAATGTGTGTACACTACAGCTGTATATAAAGTGTGTACACTACAGCTGTATATAAAGTGTGTACACTACAGCTGTATATAATGTGTGTACACTACAGCTGTATATAATGTGTGCACACTACAGCTGTATATAATGTGTGCACACTACAGCTGTATATAAAGTGTGTACACTACAGCTGTATATAATGTGTGTACACTACAGCTGTATATAATGTGTGTACACTACAGCTGTATATAAAGTGTGTGCACTACAGCTGTATATAATGTGTGTACACTACAGCTGTATATAATGTGTGTGCACTACAGCTGTATATAAAGTGTGTACACTACAGCTGTATATAAAGTGTGTACACTACAGCTGTATATAATGTGTGTACACTACAGCTGTATATAATGTGTGTACACTACAGCTGTATATAAAGTGTGTACACTACAGCTGTATATAATGTGTGCACACTACAGCTGTATATAATGTGTGTACACTACAGCTGTATATAATGTGTGTACACTACAGCTGTATATAAAGTGTGCACACTACAGCTGTATATAAAGTGTGTACACTACAGCTGTATATAAAGTGTGTACACTACAGCTGTATATAATGTGTGCACACTACAGCTGTATATAATGTGTATACACTACAGCTGTATATAATGTGTGCACTACAGCTGTATATAATGTGTGTACACTACAGCTGTATATAATGTGAGTACGCTACAGCTGTATATAATGTGTGTACGCTACAGCTGTATATAATGTGTATACACTACAGCTGTATATAAAGTGTGCACACTACAGCTGTATATAATGTGTGTACACTACAGCTGTATATAATGTGTGCACACTACAGCTGTATATAAAGTGTGTACACTACAGCTGTATATAAAGTGTGTACACTACAGCTGTATATAATGTGTGCACACTACAGCTGTATATAATGTGTACACTACAGCTGTATATAATGTGTGCACACTACAGCTGTATATAATGTGTATACACTACAGCTGTATATAATGTGTGCACTACAGCTGTATATAATGTGTGTACACTACAGCTGTATATAATGTGTGCACACTACAGCTGTATATAAAGTGTGTACACTAGAGCTGTATATAATGTGTATACACTACAGCTGTATATAATGTGTGTACACTACAGCTGTATATAATGTGTATACACTACAGCTGTATATAATCTGTGTACACTACAGCTGTATATAATGTGTACACTATAGCTGTATATAATGTGTGTACACTACAGCTGTATATAATGTGTGTGCACTACAGCTGTATATAATGTGTGTACACTACAGCTGTATATAATGTGTGCACTACAGCTGTATATAATGTGTGTACACTACAGCTGTATATAATTTGTATACACTACAGCTGTATATAATGTGTGTACACTACAGCGGTATATAATGTGTGTACACTACAGCTGTATATAATGTGTGTACACTACAGCTGTATATAATGTGTGTAGTGTGTATGACGGCTGTATATAATGTGTGTAGTGTATATGACGGCTGTATATAATGTGTGCAGTGTGTATGACGGCTGTATATAATGTGTGCAGTGTGTATGACGGCTGTATATAATGTGTGCAGTACGGCTGTATATAATGTGTGTAGTGTGTATGACGGCTGTATATAATGTGTGTAGTGTGTATGACGGCTGTATATAATGTGTGTAGTGTATATGACGGCTGTATATAATGTGTGTAGTGTATATGACGGCTGTATATAATGTGTGTAGTGTATATGACGGCTGTATATAATGTGTGTAGTGTGTATGACGGCTGTATATAATGTGTAGTGTGTATGACGGCTGTATATAATGTGTAGTGTGTATGACGGCTGTATATAATGTGTGTAGTGTATATGACGGCTGTATATAATGTGTGCAGTGTGTAGATATTGTGTGTCATGTATAGTGCTGGGTTGACCATGGTGTGCACGGTGTCTGGTGCTGTATGTCAGGTATAGACGGGATTTCAGAAACTGACAGCTGCCATTGAGAGGCTCACCACTTGCATCCCGTTCATTTTACACGTCATCACGTGGCTTTTCTGCAGATTGGCTCAGTTGAATTTCTGTAAGGCCAGTCTCACACCTCCAGATTTTTCCTGTACATGAAGAAACGGTCCCGGAGCTATCCGTGTCCATGTGTGCACGTAGGCCATCCATGTGTCCGTGTGTCATCCGTGTGTCATCCATGTGTCCGTGTGTCATCCGTGTGCCAACCATGTGCCATCCATGTGTCCGTGTGTCATCCGTGTGTTCACGTGTGCCAACCATGTGTCATCCGTGTGTCCGTGTTTCTCATCCGTGTCCCTGTATTGAAGCATTTTTTTCAATTTTAACCCTATGACTTTAAAAAGACACACGGACAGCATCCGTGTGCGGTACGTGCTTACACGCACCCATTGACTTTAATGGGTCCGTGTGATCCGTGCGCTCCCATGAACACTGACATGTCTCCGTGTTTTGCACAAGGACACACGGTCCATGAAAACACGCTGACATGTGCAGAGACACATTCATTTTAATGTGTCTACGTGTGTCAGTGTCTCCGGTACGTGAGGAAACTGTCAGCTCACGTACCGGAGCCACTGACGTGTGAAACCGGCCATAGAGGGACTCTGTCAGCACAGAATGACTGTTCAAACCAAGCACAGGCGCTCAGTGCCCCCTCGGTGGGGCACGTCCCCACCTGCTTGTGTTCCCTCTATCTCCGCCCTTTTCTGCCTCTATAAAGCCAGAGCTGTCAATCAAAGCAGAGGGGGTGGAGAAAGATTGAAAACCAGCAGGTGGGAAGGTGTATTTAAAGGGAACCTGTCGCAAGTGGGAAGGTGTATTTAAAGGGAACCTGTCGCAGGTGGGAAGGTGTATTTAAAGGGAACCTGTCGCAGGTGGGAAGGTGTATTTAAAGGGAACCTGTCGCAGGTGGGAAGGAGTATTTAAAGGGAACCTGTCGCAAGTGGGAAGGTGTATTTAAAGGGAACCTGTCGCAGGTGGGAAGGTGTATTTAAAGGGAACCTGTCGCAGGTGGGAAGGTGTATTTAAAGGGAACCTGTCGCAGGTGGGAAGGAGTATTTAAAGGGAACCTGTCACAGGTGGGAAGGTGTATTTAAATGGAACCTGTCACAGGTAGGAAGGAGTATTTAAAGGGAACCTGTTGCAAGTGGGAAGGTGTATTTAAAGGGAACCTGTCGCAGGTGGGAAGGAGTATTTAAAGGGAACCTGTCGCAGGTGGGAAGGTGTATTTAAAGGAAACCTGTTGCAGGTGGGAAGGTGTATTTAAAGGAAACCTGTTGCAGGTGGGAAGGTGTATTTAAAGGGAACCTGTCGCAGGTGGGAAGGTGTATTTAAAGGGAACCTGTTGCAGGTGGGAAGGTGTATTTAAAGGGAACCTGTTGCAGGTGGGAAGGTGTATTTAAAGGGAACCTGTCGCAGGTGAGAAGGTGTATTTAAAGGGAACCTGTCGCAGGTGGGAAGGTGTATTTAAAGGGAACCTGTCGCAGGTGGGAAGGAGTATTTAAAGGGAACCTGTCGCAGGAGGGAAGGTGTATTTAAAGGGAACCTGTCGCAGGTGGGAAGGAGTATTTAAAGGGAACCTGTCGCAGGTGGGAAGGTGTATTTAAATGGAACCTGTCACAGGTGGGAAGGAGTATTTAAAGGGAACCTGTCGCAGGTGGGAAGGTGTATTTAAAGGGAACCTGTCGCAGGTGGGAAGGTGTATTTAAATGGAACCTGTCACAGGTGGGAAGGAGTATTTAAAGGGAACCTGTCGCAGGTGTGAAGGTGTATTTAAAGGGAACCTGTCGCAGGTGGGAAGGAGTATTTAAATGGAACCTGTCGCAGGTGGGAAGGAGTATTTAAAGGGAACCTGTCAGGTCCACCATGCCCGGGTTCCAACCTACAGCATTCACATATGTATTAGATTCCCTGCCTAACCAGTTCTTTTTAATGATATTCATTTAAATCTATGTTTAAAAAAAAAGTATAAATACATTTTCTTATGCTAATTAGGCCTTTGGCTAGTTGATTGGGCGTCTAGTCGACCCTCTTTGCATGTTCTCACGGCCCTGTGGGCATGAAAATATGATTTGCAAGAGCTGGAGTCATCACCAGTCCCCTGCAAATCTTGAGCATGCGCACGGCTCATTTCGGCAGCGTCTTTACGCCTCTGCAGCCGTGTGTCCTCTACCCAGCTTCAGAGGCGCACTGCACATGACCGGAAGTGCAGAGGACCGCTCACGTATATTTTCTGTACTTTCGGCTTTCTCTCCTGGCGATAGGGGACAGGTTGAGATCAGTTATCTGAGTTGGAAGATGGAAGAAACAGTCTGCTGTCCTTTCTTTTGGCTCCGACAGAACGTGATTGGCTGCAGCGGTCACCCTACCAAAAGATGAAGATTGGTCGCTGGGAAACCGGCAGCAGCATAGAGGAGCATTGGAGCTGCGGTAGGTGATCGTTTTTATTTCAGCAACTCCATGAGCCCATGTGTTGGTAGATGACAGACCCCATTACGTTAATCAGAGTGTTGTATAAAATAAACTTTTTCTCTGTGTTTTTCTATTAAATTATTGAGTAATTGGGGTGTCTGATAGACGCCTCTCCATTACTAACCCCTGGGTTTGATGCCAGCTGACATCAACCCCATAAACCATTACCCCGATTGCAACCGCACCAGCGCAATCGGGAAGAGCCGGGGCGAAAAGCCAGAATTGGCAAATTTGTGATGCGCCAATTATGGGCTGCTGTAGGCTGGTTCCCACAAGACATCTGATTTGAGGCATACAGGTAGGACTTCTTCAGCAGTCTATATCCTGTATGCCCATATTAATAGGTCAGATGGCTCAAATTCCCTTTATGTACATCCAGCCGCCGCTAGAGCTTATAAGAGCTGATCGTAGGGGTGTAAGAGCGTACTCGATCTGATATTGGTGACCTATATTACGTCTGCTTTCAAAAAAAATTTGCTGATCGTAGGGGTGTAGGGGATTATTAAAGGGGATGTCTGTTTTCAGAAAACTTTTGGGTATAACCTATAAAAAAAAAATACTAAAAATTTCTAACCCTCCCCAGGTCCAATCCCATCTCTCCATCACTGATCGGTCTGTTTGTCTGCAATGTTTGCGTCATGTCGACAGAGAGGCATCCAACAGTCAGCTCATGTCATCTAGACAGGCAGGGCCTCTGAGCTCTGTGATTAGCTGCAGCGCAGTCAGTGGGACGTTAGCGCTGCAGACAAACATATTGGGCCAGTGCTAGTCTCGTGGAGGAAAGTAATAGTCTGTTTTCTTTTTTTCTAACAATCCAAGGTTATACCTCGAAATTTTGTGACAGGAAACAACTCCTTTAAAGGCAATCTGTCAGCACAGAATTATTTTTTAAAACCAAATACAGACGTGTAGTTCTCCACAGTGCGGCCAATCATTTATCTTCACCTTCCCACACCCTTTCCCTCCATCTCATCTCTTCTTTGGACCCTATGAAGCTGTCATTCAAAGAAGAGTGGGTTACAGATTGAGGAAAAAACAAGCACGTGAGGTGTATATACATGAGCATCTCCTCCCTCCCCTCTCATTTCTGCTGAAGAATTTGCCTCTTTCTTTCAGCAGATCGATAACATCAGACAAAGCTTTGGCCCGCAGCCCCCAATACCCTCATTCCCTTCCTCTTGACTTCTTAGCCTTGTTCCAAAGCAAGCATCTCCACCATGACAGACGATCAGCTCTCCATCCTTCTGTCAAGATCACATCTCACCACTTGCACGCTTGACCCGCTACCGTCCCACCTCATCCCTAACCTCGCAAAAGTCTTCATCCCAACCCTAACGCAACTCTTCAACCTCTCACTTACAAACGGTGTCTTCCCCTCATCCTTCAAACACGCATCAATCACACCTACCCTCAAAAAACCCTACCTCGACCCATCCTCTGTGTCTAGTTATCGTCCGATATCCCGTCTCCCCTATGCCCCAAAACTACTGGAACAGCATGTCCATCTTGAACTGTCCTCCCACCTCTCCTCCTGCTCCCTCTTTGACCGGTTACATTCTGGCTTCTGACCCCATCACTCAACTGAAACTGCCCTAACTAAAGTCACCATTGACCTACTAACCGCCAAAAACAAGCGACACTACTCTGTCCTCCTTCTCCTGGACCTGTCTCCTGCCTTTGACACTGTGGACCACTCCCTCCTGCTACAGATTCTCTCATCTCTTGGCATCACAGACTTAGCCCTATCTTGGATCTCATCATACCTAACAGACCGGACATTCAGTGTCTCCCTCTCCCACACCACCTCCTCATCTCACCCCGTCTGTCGTTGTTCCCCAAGGCTCAGTTCTAGGACCCCTACTCTTCTCCATCTACACCTTCAGCCTGGGACAGCTCATATAATCCCATGGTTTACAATATCATCCCTATGCTGATGACTTGCAGATTTACCTATCTGGACCCGGCCTCACTAATCCCACAATATCTGTCTGCTATTTCATCCTTCTTTTCTGCTCCTTTTCTAAAACTGAACATGGACAAAACAGAATTCATCATCTTTCCCCCATCTCACTCTACCCCTCCACCCGACCTATCCAGCAATGTTAATGGCTGCTTACTTTCCTGCAATGAGGATGTCTTAAGGGCCGGTTGTCTCTTTATCGTTTGGCATCGGCCCAACAATCGGCCTCCTGATGAACTTTTATGATGGAAGGGAAACGCGTTGAGGCATTCATACACCATCCGGATTTCAGATAAGACTCCACAATTTTTTTCTGTTGGGGACAGTCTATTAAAGTATCTGAGGGAATTGTGTTTTGATTGCCCCTAGGGCATATGATTATGCCATTGATGTATAGCGCTCTGACTAATCCTACCCCTGCCGTTATATCAAGCTGCGGTTGTTGTTGATCTCCCGGTGGAGTTATTTTGATGATTGGGATGGTCTAACCTATAATCTATCATTACAGTAACTGTGTTATTTTGTGGGTTCAAATAATACCATCTATGCCACATTTTGCATACATAGTTGACTTTAACCCCTTTCTGACATGTGACGTACTATCCCGTCGAGGTGGGGTGGGCCTGTATGACCGATGGGATAGTATGTCATAGCGATCGGCCGCATCTTCTGATACCCCCGAAGCAACACGATGTGATCGCGTTGCTCCGAGGGTCTCCTACCTTCCTCCCTGCAGCAGGCCCGGATCCAAAATGGCCACGGGGCTGCATCCAGGTCCTGCAGGGAGGTGGCTTCACAGCGCCTGCTCATAGCAGGCGCCGGGAAGCCTCTATGAGTGCATGTCAGATCGCTGATCTGACACAGTGCACAGCAAAGTGTCAGATCAGCGATCTTACACTATAACATGATGCCCCTCCTGTAAAAAAAAATTTTTTTAAAAATTCCGAAAAAAATATATATATAGTTCCCATAAATACATTTCTTTATCTAAATAAAAAAAAAACAATAAGTACACATATTTAGTATCGCCACGTCCGTAGCGACCCGACCTATAAAACTGTCCCACTAGTTAACCCCTTCAGTGAACACCGTAAAAAAAAAAAAGAGGCAAAAACAATGCTTTATTATCATACTGCCAAACAAAAAGTGGAATAACACGCGATCAAAAAGATGGATATAAATAACCATGATACCGCTGAAAGCGTCATCTTGTCCTGCAAAAAACGAGCCTCCACACTGCATCAGCAAAAAAATAAAAAAGTTATAGTCCTCAGAATAAACCGATGCAAAAATAATTTTTTCTATGAAATAGTTTTTATCGTATAAAAGCACCAAAACATAAAAAAATTATATAAATGAGGTGTCGCTGTAATCGTACTGACCCGAAGAATAAAACTGCTTCATCAATTTTACCAAACGCGGAACGGTATAAACACCTCCCCCAAAAGAAATTCATGAATAGCTGGTTTTTGCTCATTCTGCCTCACAAAAATCGGAATAAAAAGCGATCAAAAAATGTCACGTGCCCGAAAATATTACCAATACAAATGTCAACTCCTCCCGCAAAAAACAAGACCTCACATGACTCTGTAGACCAAAATATGGAAAAAATGTAGCTCTCAAAATGTGGTAACGCAAAAAATATTTTTCGCACTAGAAAGCGTCTTTTAATGTGTGACGGCTGCCAATCATAAAAATCCGCTAAAAAACCCGCTATAAAAGTAAATCAAGCCCCCCTTCATCACCCCCTTAGGCCATGTTCACACAATCCTTTTTTTCATGCGGAATTGCCGCGATTTTCCCGCTGCGGGTCCGCAGCTGTTTTCCATGCAGGGTACATTACATTGTACCCTATGGAAAACAGGAACTGCTGTGCCCACAATGCGGAAAAAAAAAAAAAAAGCCGCGCTGAATAGCTGCGGGAAAAAAGAAGTACCATGTCACTTCTTTTTTCGGAGCCGCAGCGGTTCTGCACTCATTGACCTCCATTGTGAGGTCAAACCCGCAGTAAAACCCGCAGATGAAAAAAATATCTGCGGGTTTTACTGCGGTTTGTGGTGCAGAACCGCTGCAGCAGGAAGTGCGGGGAAGCGGGCGGAAGTGTGTGGGCGGAGTGTGGCTGTCCCCCCCCGTGCTCCGATCCCGCCCCCCCCCGTGCTCCAATCCCACCGCCCCGTGCTCCGATGCCCCCCCTAGTGCTCCGATGCCCCCCCGTGCCCTAATCTCCCCCCCCTTATACTTACCCGGTGTCCGTCCGGCCGTCTTCTCCCTGGGCGCCGCCATCTTGCAAAATGGCGGGCGCATGCGCAGTGCGCCCGCTCTGCCGGCCGGCAGATTCGTTCCAAAGTGCATTTTGATCACTGAGATATAATCTATCTCAGTGATCAAAATAAAAAAAAATAGTAAATGACCCCCCCCCCCCCCCTTTGTCACCCCCATAGGTAGGGACAATAAAAAAAAATTAAGAATTTTTTTTTTTTTCCACTAAGGTTAGAATAGGGTTAGGGGTAGGGTTAGGGTTAGGATTAGGGGTAGGGTTAGGGGTAGGGTTAGGGTATTTTCAGCCATTTTAACCCTAAAAAAACTTCCTAGAAAACACACAGACTCTGCATAGAAAACTGCATAAAAAAAAAGATCAAAAAAAGGATCAAAAAACGCATCAAAAAAGGACAAAAAAAGGACCTGCGTTTTCTGCCAAGAGCTGCAGTTTTTTAAAAAACAGTCCTGAAAAAAAAAAGGATGGAAATCAGGAACGTGTGAACATACCCTTAGTTAGGGAAAAATAAAAAAAATGTATTTATTTGCATTTTCCCATTAGGGTTAAGGCTACGGTTAGGGTAGGGGCTAACGTTAGGGTTTGGATTACATTTACGGTTGGGATTAGGGGTGTGTGGTTATGGTTACCGTTCGGATTTGGGTTAAGGGTGTGTTTGGATTAGGGTTTCAGTTATAATTGGGGGGTTTCCACTGTTTAGGTACATCAGGGGCTCTCCAAACGCGACATGGCGTCCGATCTCAATTCCAGTCAATTCTGCTTTGAAAAAGTAAAACAGTGCTTCTTCCCTTCCGAGCTCTCCCGTTTGCCCAAACAGGGGTTTACCCCAACATATGGGGTATCAGCGTACTCAGGACAAATTGGACAACAACTTTTGGGGTCCAATTTCTCCTGTTACCCTTGGGAAAATACAAAACTGGGGGCTAAAAAATAATTTTTGTGGAAAAAAAAAGATTTTTTATTTTCACGGCTCTGCATTATAAACTGTAGTGAACAATTGGGGGTTCAAAGTTCTCACGACACATCTAGATAAGTTCCTTGGGGGGTCTAGTTTCCAATATGGGGTCACTTGTGGGGGGTTTCAATGTTTAGACACATCAGTGGCTCTCTAAACGCAACATGGCGTCCCATCTCAACTCCAGTCAATTTTTGCATTGAAAAGTCAAACGGCGCTCCTTCCCTTCCGAGCTCTGCCATGCACCCAAACAGTGGTTTACCCCCACATATGGGGTATCAGCGTACTCAGGACAAATTGTACAACTTTTGGGGTCCAATTTCTTCTCTTACCATTGGGAAAATAAAAAATTGGTGGCAAAAAGATCATTTTTGTGAAAAAATATGATTTTTTATTTTTACGGCTCTGCATTATAAACTTTGGTGAAGCACTTGGTGGGTCAAAGTGCTCATCACATATCTAGATAAGTTCCTTTGGGGGTGTACTTTCAAAAATGGTGTCACTTGTGGGGGGGTTTCAATGTTTAGGCACATCAGTGGCTCTCCAAACGCAACATGGTGTCCCATCTCAATTCCTGTCAATTTTGCATTGAAAAGTCAAACGGAGCTCCTTCCCTTCCGAGCTCTGTCATGCGCCCAAACAGTGGTTTACCCCCACATATGGGGTATCAGCGTACTCAGGACAAATTGTACAACAACTTTTGGGGTCCACTTTCTCCTGTTACCCTTGGTAAAATAAAACAAATTGGAGCTGAAATAAATTTTTTGTGAAAAAAAGTTAAATGTTCATTTTTATTTAAACATTCCAAAAATTCCTGTGGAACACCTGAAGGGTTAATAGACTTCTTGAATGTGGTTTTGAGCACCTTGAGGGGTGCAGTTTTTAGAATGGTGTCACACTTGGGTATTTTCTATCATATAGACCCCTCAAAATGACTTCAAATGAGATGTGGTCCCTAAAAAAAATGGTGTTGTAAAAATGAGAAATTGCTGGTCAACTTTTAACCCTTATAACTCCCTAACAAAAAAAAATTGGGTTCCAAAATTGTGCTGATGTAAAGTAGACATGTGGGAAATGTTACTTATTAAGTATTTTGTGTGACATATCTCTGTGATTTAATTGCATAAAAATTCAAAGTTGGAAAATTGCGAAATTTTCAAAATTTTCGCAAAATTTCCGTTTTTTTCACAAATAAACGCAGGTAGTATCAAAGAAATGTTACCAGTAACATGAAGTACAATATGTCACATGAAAACAATGTCAGAATCACCAGGATCCGTTGAAACGTTCCAGAGTTATAACCTCATAAAGGGACAGTGGTCAGAATTGTAAAAATTGGCCTGGTCATTAACGTGCAAACCACCCTTGGGGGTAAAGGGGTTAATAAGAGACCATCCCTAAATATATTATGACGTAAGTGTGGTGTCTTGGTTTAATTTCTTGTCCCTATCACTCATCTAGAGTCTCCCCTACACTTTTGGTGTCTCCCTCTCGCCTATACTATCTTATTTTAGAGAGCAGAGAGGGTGAATAAAAAGGGAAAGTGAGGGTGAGCCGACGAGAGGGCACCAATTTGCGTAACTGGGTTCTAGGGTGCCAACCTCCGCAGCCAGGTAGGGGCAACCTTGATCAGGGTTAGTGTAGGGTTTATTACATTAAGGCTTTTTTGTGACACCCCCTATCCCTTAAGCATTCTGAAATTCGGCTGATTATTTTGTTTTCTTATTTGTGTGCTATTGGTTTATTGCAGGATTCCTGATCAGGAGCAGGTGTATACGTAATACTTGATCAGTATTACACCCCCCCCCCCCCCCTTCTTTTGTTTCTTTTCACCACGGCATTTTGTTATCTGTTGAATCAGGTTGGTTAACAACCTAGTGCACCCTACATCTATTTAGGGATTAGGGTGCATCTAGTGTCAGCCGTCAGTGAGCGGGGGTGCCAATTTTGCGTACAAGCTAGGGTGCCAACCTCTGCTGTTAGGAAGGGTTTAAGAGGGCGTGGTTAGGGTTTTATAGGGATTAATAACAGATCTTTCCAATGGCACTATATTCATGCTTTTTGCAGGTTTAAAGCCAATTTTTGCATTTTGTCTAAATATTTAATAAAGCTTTTTCTAGGTATTAGTTTTTACGTTAGGGCTGCTCACTTTCCCCAATCCCGCACGCTCGGTGCCTCGGGGTAATCCTTGACTCTGCCCTTTCTTTCACGCCACATATCCAAGCCCTTGCCTCCTCTTGCCGATTCCAACTCAAAAACATTTCCTGGATCCGTGCATTCCTTGACCATGAAACCACAAAAACACTAGTACATGCCTTTATCTCCCGCCTCGACTACTGCAACCTCCTACTCTCTGGCCTACCCTCCAATCCATCCTACACTCTGCTGCCCGACTATTCCACATGTCTCCCCTTTACTCCCCATCCTCTCCTCTCTGCCAGGCCCTTCACTGGCTTCCTATTGTGCAGAGACTCCAGTTCAAAACACTAACAATGACATACAAAGCCATTCACAACCTGTCTCCTCCATACATCTGTGACACGGTCTCCTGGTACTTTCCTGTACGCAACCTCCGATCCTCTCATGATCTCCTTCTCTACTCCTCTCTCATCTCTTCCTCCCACAATCGCATCCAAGACTTCTCCCGTGTTTCCCCCATACTCTGGAACTCTCTACCCCAACACATCAGACTCACGCCTACCATGGAAACCTTCAAATGGAACCTGAAGACCCACCTCTTCCGACAAGCCTACAATCTGCAGTGATCCTCAACTTACTGAGCCTCCGCATGACCAGCTCTATCCTCTCCTAGTGTATCCTCACCCATCCCCTGCAGACTGTGAGCCCTCGCGGGTAGGGTCCTTCTGTACTTGTGTGTGCCTTGTTTTACTCATGTTTATTGTAGAGAAAACCAAAGCAAAAAACCTTCACAAAAAGGGAACCGCCAAATGTATATAAAAAGTACAAACTTTATTGAATATATATAAAAGGAATAAAACAGGGCAGTAGTCACCAGTGCAGCAGCAAAGGTGGGACTCACTCGGGGGCAACTACAATGTTAGCGGCATACATGATAATATACAAACAAGGGATAAACACAAAAATAATAGTGATACTAACAATAGGTATACACCAAATAACTGTGCATATAACACATGTATAAATGTGTAAAATAGATAAAGTGCTGATAAGCCATCTTAAATCATATAGGCACAAGTGAAGTGCACTAAACCATTAGGATGTGCACCATAAATACATAATAGAGGTATAGTTACCATGTACGAGCACCCGAGGACCCACCACACCCTCGGGTGCTCGTACATGGTAACTATACCTCTTTATTATTATGCATTTATGGTGCACATCCTAATGGTTTAGTGCACTTCACTTGTGCCTATGATTTAAGATGGCTTATCAGCACTTTATCTATTTTACACATTTTTACATGTGTTATATGCACAGTTATTTGGTGTATACCTATTGTTAGTATCACTATTATTTGTGTGCTTATCCCTTGTTTGTATATTATCATGTATGCCGCTAACATTGTAGTTGCCCCCGAGTGAGTCCCATCTTTGCTGCTGGACTGGTGACTACTGCCCTGTTTTATTCCTTTTATATATATTCAATAAAGTTTGTACTTTTTATATACATTTGGCGGTTCCCTTTTTGTGAAGGTTTTTTGCTTTGGTTTTCTCTTATTGGTTCCTTCATGGTCCAGTCTGGGATATTATTTGGGGTCTCATGTTTATTGTACTTGTCTATATTTGCCCCTTTCACATGTAAAGAGCCATGGAATAAATGGTGCTATAAAAAAATGTATAATAATAAAATTGGCCGTATCAGGATGCACCGAGTGCCTGTATTTGGCTTCAACAGTCGTTCTGTGCTGACAGAGTCCCTTTAAATAAACATCATCGATATCATATGCCGGGAGAATCCCTTTAAAGGGACTCTGTCACCTGAATTTGGAGGGAACTATTTTCAGCCATAGGGGCGGGGCTTTTGGGTGTTTGATTCACCCTTTCCTTACCCGCTGGCTGCAATATTGGATTGAAGTTCATTCTCTGTCCTCCGTAGTACACGCCTGCACAAGGCAATCTTGCCTTGCGCAAGGCGTGTACTATGGAGGACAGAGAATGAACTTCAATCCAATATTGCAGCTAGCATGCAGCCAGCGGGTAAGGAAAGGGTGAATCAAACACCCGAAAACCCCGCCCCTATGGCTGAAAATTGTTCCCTCCAAATTCAGGTGACAGAGTCCCTTTAAGGTGTTACTAGTTCCACCATTATTGTGAGTTTTCACATCTGCAGTCGCTACAGGAAATAAAAACAAATGTTTAATTATCTTTATGAACCTGAAAAAAAAACACCAAGACAAACATCAGTTCTCGGCCAGTAATACTTAAAGGGACGGGCCACTTTATCTCCTTAGCAACCGAATCCACAAGAAAAAAAAAAAAAGTTTTCCCAAAGCACAGAGGAGTTTATGAAGTTTTGAGCCGCCCAGTCGCTCGTAGGTATTGGATAACGTTGGGAACATTGATCCCCCTGAAGGCCGGGTTAGTGGCCGCAATCTTCTGCAGAATGTCCCTCACCTCCGCCTCTTCCATATTCTTGATGCTGTTAAAGAATAGCTGTGTGGCATCAGTCTGCGCTGCCGACGCGGGGACGACTTTCCCATGGTTTCCTACAGAAAATCCTTTATCGGTCCTGTTGGCCGGGGCTGGCAAGTCTTCGGAGGCCTTTCCCTGCGGCTCCTCTCCCTTCAGTTCCTGCCCCCGCAGATCCTCTCCCTGCGGCAGCTCCTCTTCCCACGGCTCCTCTCCCTGCTCTTGCCCATACCTCAGCAGGGCCTGCCAGCAGTTTTCCGATATCACTCTGATTATCTTGGCGTCTTCGTCGCTTCGTATCTGGAATTTCTGCAGGTAATCCAAGAACTCAGCGTTCCCTTTGAACCCAGCCAGGAGCTGATCTCCATTTCCAGGCTTTCTCGTGCTCTGGGGGTCGGAGGAATGTTTGGCCAGCCTCTCCGGGGTAAGAATGATGTTGCTTGCATGGGACTGTGTGCTGGGGGACCTCCTGGGAGTGATGTTGCTTGCATGGGACGGCGTGCTGGGGGTCTGCCTGGGAGTTCTGTTGCTTGCATGGGACTGCGTGCTGGGGGTCTGCCTGGGAGTTCTGTTGCTTTCATGGGACTGCGTGCCGGGGGTCTGTCTGGGAGTTGTGTTGCTTGCATGGGACTGCGTGCTGGGGGTCTGTCTGGGAATGATGTTGCTTGCATGGGACTGCATGCTGGGGGTGATGTTGCTTGTATGGGTCGGCTCAGCGTCCTTGCGGCTCTCGGTGATGGATTTCTTGCCGTAGTCCTGGCAGATGATGGCCGCCGCTAGCTGCATGGCCTTCGGCGTGGGCTTGACGGCCTGCGGCAGTAACTGGGGGATGAGGCACTGTTTGGCCAGCCTCTCCGGGGTCGGCTCAGCGTCCTCGGTGATGGTTTTCTTGCCGTGGTCCTGGCAGATCTTGGCCGCCGCTTGCTTCGTGGCCTTGGCGGGCGTTAGTACCCTGGGGATGAAGCACTGTTTGGTCGGCTCAGCGCCCTCGCGGATCTCCTTGACAGTTTTCCTACCGTAGGTCTGGCAGATCGTGGCCGCCACTAGCTGCGTGTCCTTCTTCGTGGCCTTGGCGCCCTGTGGCAGTAGCTGGGGGTGATGCTTGCCCACGTACCCCGTTATATGCTGCAGCCCCGTTATGTGCAGGAGCAGCGACGTCCTCTGGCCCTGGAAGCCGCACAGCACACACCGGTACCGGTTGTTCCCCTGCAGCCCCTTCCCCTGCAGCTCCTCCACATACTCCAGCCCAACCAGCGGCTCCGCCTTCATGAAGGTGTCAATGACATACTGGAACCTGTGCAGCTGCGGGACGCTCTCGTGGGACACCCGCGCGGCGGCGGCCCGGTGCTTCTGCCCCGTCATATGTTCAAAGAACGGCAGCGGTGACGAGCAGGTGACCTTACAGATGTCACACACGTAGGCTCCCGGCTTCAGCTCCTCCTTCTCCGCCATGACATTCCGGTAGCGGCTACTTGATTTCGTGACGTAAAGATGTCACCGGAAGGGGCGGGGCCTCCTTCCATCCAGCGACGGCCCGAGAACAGGAAGCTGCGCTTTGCTGAGGAGAGAGGCTAAATCCGATTGGCCAGAACATGACCTCTGCCACGTGACCGTGTGTGTGTGTGAATGATGTCACAGGAAGGGGCGGCGCCTCTTCCTCCATGGAGCTGAGGCTCGGAGCCAGCAGAGCACAGAGAAAGCTGCGGGTGTCACTCACAGATCAGAGAAGTGGATGGTCTGCACGTGCTGGGGGTCTGCCTGGGGAAGGGGGGTGATGTTGCTTGCATGGGACTGCGTGCTGAGGGTCTGTCTGGGGAAGGGGGTAACATAGTAACATAGTTAGTAAGGCCGAAAAAAGACATTTGTCCATCCAGTTCAGCCTATATTCCATCATAATAAATCCCCAGATCTACGTCCTTCTACAGAACCTAATAATTGTATGATACAATATTGTTCTGCTCCAGGAAGACATCCAGGCCTCTCTTGAACCCCTCGACTGAGTTCGCCATCACCACCTCCTCAGGCAAGCAATTCCAGATTCTCACTGCCCTAACAGTAAAGAATCCTCTTCTATGTTGGTGGAAAAACCTTCTCTCCTCCAGACGCAAAGAATGCCCCCTTGTGCCCGTCACCTTCCTTGGTATAAACAGATCCTCAGCGAGATATTTGTATTGTCCCCTTATATACTTATACATGGTTATTAGATCGCCCCTCAGTCGTCTTTTTTCTAGACTAAATAATCCTAATTTCGCTAATCTATCTGGGTATTGTAGTTCTCCCATCCCCTTTATTAATTTTGTTGCCCTCCTTTGTACTCTCTCTAGTTCCATTATATCCTTCCTGAGCACCGGTGCCCAAAACTGGACACAGTACTCCATGTGCGGTCTAACTAGGGATTTGTACAGAGGCAGTATAATGCTCTCATCATGTGTATCCAGACCTCTTTTAATGCACCCCATGATCCTGTTTGCCTTGGCAGCTGCTGCCTGGCACTGGCTGCTCCAGGTAAGTTTATCATTAACTAGGATCCCCAAGTCCTTCTCCCTGTCAGATTTACCCAGTGGTTTCCCGTTCAGTGTGTAATGGTGATATTGATTCCCTCTTCCCATGTGTATAACCTTACATTTATCATTGTTAAACCTCATCTGCCACCTTTCAGCCCAAGTTTCCAACTTATCCAGATCCATCTGTAGCAGAATACTATCTTCTCTTGTATTAACTGCTTTACATAGTTTTGTATCATCTGCAAATATCGATATTTTACTGTGTAAACCTTCTACCAGATCATTAATGAATATGTTGAAGAGAACAGGTCCCAATACCGACCCCTGCGGTACCCCACTGGTCACAGCGACCCAGTTAGAGACTATACCATTTATAACCACCCTCTGCTTTCTATCACTAAGCCAGTTACTAACCCATTTACACACATTTTCCCCCAGACCAAGCATTCTCATTTTGTGTACCAACCTCTTGTGCGGCACGGTATCAAACGCTTTGGAAAAATCGAGATATACCACGTCCAATGACTCACCGTGGTCCAGCCTATAGCTTACCTCTTCATAAAAACTGATTAGATTGGTTTGACAGGAGCGATTTCTCATAAACCCATGCTGATATGGAGTTAAACAGTTATTCTCATTGAGATAATCCAGAATAACATCCCTCAGAAACCCTTCAAATATTTTACCAACAATAGAGGTTAGACTTACTGGCCTATAATTTCCAGGTTCACTTTTAGAGCCCTTTTTGAATATTGGCACCACATTTGCTATGCGCCAGTCCTGCGGAACAGACCCTGTCGCTATAGAGTCACTAAAAATAAGAAATAATGGTTTATCTATTACATTACTTAGTTCTCTTAGTACTCGTGGGTGTATGCCATCCGGACCCGGAGATTTATCTATTTTAATCTTATTTAGCCGGTTTCGCACCTCTTCTTGGGTTAGATTGGTGACCCTTAATATAGGGTTTTCATTGTTTCTTGGGATTTCACCTAGCATTTCATTTTCCACCGTGAATACCGTGGAGAAGAAGGTGTTTAATATGTTAGCTTTTTCCTCGTCATCTACAACCATTCTTTCCTCACTATTTTTTAAGGGGCCTACATTTTCAGTTTTTATTCTTTTACTATTGATATAGTTGAAGAACAGTTTGGGATTAGTTTTACTCTCCTTAGCAATGTGCTTCTCTGTTTCCTTTTTGGCAGCTTTAATTAGTTTTTTAGATAAAGTATTTTTCTCCCTATAGTTTTTTAGAGCTTCAATGGTGCCATCCTGCTTTAGTAGTGCAAATGCTTTCTTTTTACTGTTAATTGCCTGTCTTACTTCTTTGTTTAGCCACATTGGGTTTTTCCTATTTCTAGTCCTTTTATTCCCACAAGGTATAAACCGCTTACACTGCCTATTTAGGATGTTCTTAAACATTTCCCATTTATTATCTGTATTCTCATTTCTTAGGATATTGTCCCAGTCTACCAGATTAAGGGCATCTCTAAGCTGTTCAAACTTTGCCTTCCTAAAGTTCAATGTTTTTGTGACTCCCTGACAAGTCCCCCTAGTGAAAGACAGGTGAAACTGCACAATATTGTGGTCGCTATTTCCTAAATGCCCAACCACCTGCAGATTTGTTATTCTGTCAGGTCTATTAGATAGTATTAGGTCTAAAAGTGCTGCCCCTCTGGTTGGATTCTGCACCAATTGTGAAAGATAATTTTTCTTGGTTATTAGCAGAAACCTGTTGCCTTTATGGGTTTCACAGGTTTCTGTTTCCCAGTTAATATCCGGGTAGTTAAAGTCCCCCATAACCAGGACCTCATTATGGGTTGCAGCTTCATCTATCTGCTTTAGAAGTAGACTTTCCATGCTTTCTGTTATATTTGGGGGTTTGTAACAGACCCCAATGAGAATTTTGTTACCATTTTTCCCTCCATGAATTTCAACCCATATGGACTCGACATCCTCATTCCCTTCGCTAATATCCTCCCTTAAAGTGGACTTTAGACAAGACTTTACATAGAGACAAACCCCTCCTCCTCTCCGATTTTTACGATCCTTTCTAAACAGACTGTAACCCTGTAAGTTAACTGCCCAGTCATAGCTTTCATCTAACCATGTCTCGGTTATTCCCACTATGTCAAAGTTACCTGTAGATATTTCTGCTTCTAGTTCTTCCATCTTGTTTGTCAGGCTTCTGGCGTTTGCGAGCATGCAGTTTAGAGGATTTTGTTTTGTTCCAATCTCCTCACTGTGGATTGTTTTAGAAATGTTCTTACCTCCCTTCTGAGTATGTTTTCCTGGGTCGTCTTTGTTCGAGTCTAATGTTTTTCTTCCCGTCCCCTCTTCTTCTAGTTTAACGCCCTCCTGATGAGTGTAGCGAGTCTTCTGGCGAATGTGTGTTTCCCAGGTTTGTTGAGGTGTAGTCCGTCTCTGGCGAGGAGTCCATCATACCAGTAATTCACACCGTGGTCCAGGAATCCAAATCCTTGTTGTCTGCACCATCGTCTTAGCCAGTTGTTTGCATCAAGGATCCTGTTCCATCTCCTGGTGCCATGCCCGTCTACTGGAAGGATAGAAGAAAAAACTACCTGTGCATCCAGTTCCTTTACTTTCTTCCCCAACTCTTCAAAGTCCTTGCAGATTGTCGGTAGGTCTTTCCTTGCCGTGTCATTGGTGCCAACATGTATCAGAAGAAATGGGTGGACGTCCTTGGAGCTGAAGAGCTTTGGTATCCTATCGGTCACATCCTTGATCATCGCACCTGGAAGGCAGCATACTTCTCTTGCAGTTATGTCCGGTCTGCAGATGGCTGCTTCTGTGCCTCTCAGTAGTGAGTCTCCCACCACCACCACTCTTCGTTGCTTCTTGGCTGTACTTTTTGCTGTCACTTGTTGCTGTGTGCCCTTTTCTTTTTTGCTTGCTGGTATTGCTTCATTCTTAGGTGTGCCATCTTCATCCTCTACAAAGATTTGATATCGGTTCTTCAGTTGTGTGGTTGGTGATTTCTCCATGTTGCTTGCATGGGACTGCCTGCTGGAAGTCTGCCTGGGAAAGGGAATGATGTTGCTTGCGTGGGACTGCGTGCTGAGGGTCTGTCTGGGGAAGGGGGTGATGTTGCTTGCATGGGACTGCCTGCTGGAAGTCTGCCTGGGAAAGGGAATTATGTTGCTTGCATGGGACTGTGTGCTGGAAGTCTGCCTGGGAAAGGGAATGATGTTGCTTGCCTGGGACTGCATCCTGAGGGTCTGCCTGGGGAAGGTAATGCTGTTGCTTGCATGGGACTGCGTACTGAGGCTCTGCCTGGGGAAGGGAATGATGTTGCTTGCATGGAACTGCATGCTGAGGGTCTGTCTGGGGAAGGGGGTGATGTTGCTTGCATGGGACTGCCAGCTGGAAGTCTGCCTGGGAAAGGGAATTATGTTGCTTGCGTGGGACTGCGTGCCGGGGGTCTGCCTAAGGAAGGGAATTACTTTGCTTGCGTGGGACTGCGTGTCGGGGGTCTTCCTGGGGAAGGGAATGACGTTGCTTGCGTGGGACTGCGTGCCGGGGGGTCTTCCTGGGGAAGGGAATGATGTTGCTTGCGTGGGGGGGGTCTGCCTGTGGTAGGGAGACTGTGTGCCGGGGGTCTCTGTGGGGAAGGGGGTCATGTTTGACACATGGGAAGGGGGGGCTGCTTGCTGGGGCTCTCTGGGGAAGGGGGTGATGCTTGCATGGGGCTGCGTGTGTATGCTGGGGGACTTTTTGGGGAAGGGGGTGATGTTGATGGCGTGGGACTGCATATTGGGGGTCTTTGGGGAAGGGGGTGATGCTTGCATGGGTTTGCATGCCGGGGGTCGCTCGCCCTCCGGTGCTCGGCTGCTCCTTTAAGGCTAGGGTCCCACTGTTTTGTTCCGGTGACGTGGCGGTGGGCTTTGTTTTCTTCTGGGTGTTGTGGGTTTCCTCCATCTTTCTCACCGTGCCCTCCACAGCAGTGACCTCTTCAGATGCCAATTCATCATTTGTCATCTCTCCACCATCCGTGTTCTACCACAATAGGAGTGACCCAGCGCCCCCCGATGTCACATAGATGAGTCTATATCTCCAAAATTGCCCTCCCCTCTTTCCACTTGTCATGGCTTGCTAGGGTGGGTCCTGTGGGGGTCTATCACCTTTTCATTTCCTTTGTCCAATATTTATTTCCCACCTTTCCCATATTTGCTTTACATACTCTCTGTACTTTCATGCTTCTCTATGGCCTTTTTTTTTGTCATTAACCCCTTACTGACATCGGACGTATTAGTCAGTATCCCCTGCTTTGATGTGGGCTCCAGCAGTGAGCACTTGGGATATTTGTCCCATTTTATAATACACGACACGGTAAAACCTATAGTGTTGTTCAAAAGTACAACTTGTCCCGCAAAAATTAAGCCCTCACATGACCATAATGATGGAAAAATTAAAAAAAAGTGATGGCTCTGGGAAGAAGGGGAGCGAAAAACGAAAAAGCAAAACCGAAAAAAGCTTCGGTCATGAAGGAGTCTGCAATGTGACTTAATTCATTGTTTTGATTTCTAAAACTCATTATTATTATTCATTTGTATGTATGCATATATTTATATATATTTCTCTTTTTTTTTTAGTTCTAACTACCGTATTTTTCGCTTTGTAAGACGCTCCGGATTATAAGACGCACCCCAAATTTTGAGGAGAAAAATAGGAAAAAACTATTTTTTAATAAATTGGTGGGGCGTCTTATAATCCATGCGTCTTATTACTTACCAGGGGTTGTCGTTGTGGTGGATCAGGGTCCCAGGCTCGTTGCCGGAGGCAGGAGTGGAGCATTGCTGCAGGCTGGGATGAGGGGGTCTGCAGGGGGCTCCTGTGCTGCAGGGGGGCTCCTGTGCTGCAGCCTGGGATGAGGGGTCTGCAGGGGGCTCCTTTGCTGCAGGCTGGGATGAGGGGTCTGCAGGGGGCTCCTTTGCTGCAGGCTGGGATGAGGGGTCTGCAGGGGGCTCCTGTGCTGTAGGGCTGTCTCCGGTGCTGCGGGGGGCTCTGGCGACATTTTGTGAAAGACCAGAGCCCCCCGGCAGTTCTTCCATGCGTTCCAGTATGACTAATTCCGGGAAAATGGCCGCCGGAATCTCGAGAGATGAGATCTCAGCGCTGAAATCTCATCTCCCGAGATTCCGGCGGCCATTTTCCCGGAGTCAGTCATACTGGAACTAACTCCGGGAAAATGGCCGCCGGAATCTCGAGAGATGAGATCTCAGCGCTGAAATCTCATCTCCCGAGATTCCGGCGGCCATTTTCCCGGAATAAGTCATACTGGAACGCATGGAAGAACTGCCGGGGGGCTCTGGTCTTTCACAATATGTCGCCAGAGCCCCCCGCAGCACCGGAGCCTTCAGCATCACCCGGGGCAGCAGCGGACAACCCCGGCAGTGGCGGCGGACGACAGCGGCGGCAGGCGGTAGCGGCGGCGGACACCCCCTCCTCCCAGCCTGTAATGGTAAGCGGTATATCCGCTTTGTTAGACGCACCCACATTTCCCCCCCAAATTTGGGGGAAATAAAGTGCGTCTTACAAAGCGGAAAATACGGTATTTGACTTGTAATAAAATAGTGTGACGGCTATGAGTTGAATTTTCATTTCTATAATGATAAAGCTCGGGGTGACATTAGTGGGGAGTAACTGCAGTTGGAGCTTTCTAGATTGTGAGCCCCATCGGTGACAGTGATGATAATGTGTGCAAAACTGTAAAGCGCTGCGGAATATGTTAGCGCTATATAAAGATTATTATTATCAGGCTGAGGTTACACATTGTGGTTTATTGGGGAAACTATCTGCAGAGAAGTCCTCACCAGTAGACCAGACCTGCACTTCCATGTATTCCTACTAGCTGTGTGTTTTTTTTTTTTTTGGTTTTTTTTTCATCCGTAGTTCTTTTTTTCTTATAAAGACCTAAGCTGTTTTTCGCTGAGGGTTTGACTGCTGCTGCCACCACTGATGGGACAAGCTATAGTATATTTTCTAAAGGAAAAATATATCTTTGTGTTGGGCAATATTCCCATTTTTATTTTTTGTACTAATGGTTTACAAGGCTGTGACGGAGCTGGAATGAATGTGTCGCATGGATTTATGTCTTGCTCCATCAATGAAGGAATGTGCTCCTCAGACCTCCTGGAGCCTTCACAACCCTGGATCAGACCTAAAATCACAGGACAATAAAACCTCACCCTCCTTATCTATGAACTGCTGCAATATTTCTGTCATCAACTGTTTATCCTTCTCCCATAATGATAGTTCTGTGTCACTTGTCTTATTTACTGCCAGTTCTGTATAATATGGGACTCTTCACATTTTGTGTCTCGCTCATGGTGGCATGCTGGCTGGATAGTGAGGCAAGAACATGTGGAGACGGTGTTAGATTGGATGGCTGAGAGCGCCTCCAGTTCCTTCCATTGGGTCCACTGCAGTTTTCACCTGAGGACCTTGGACATCTTTCTTCCACCTCATTCCCTTTCAAATCGGCCAAGCACTATCAACCCAAAGTCATGAAGCAGTCTCTTCTGATTATTTATTTATTTTTTTAACATTTTCTTAACCTGAGCACCACCTGCATCTGAGTCCTAAGTACGAGCTGCAGTAGACACCTTAAAATACATGATAGATGTGAGGTTCCTCCTGCTCCCTCTTCATCCAGCTCACGATCAACAGCCTATCCGCAAAGATAGGATGTGACCGCACCACCAGCAGTGTCACCGAGCATCTCCACCCCGTCTCATGGAAGTGTTCAGCTCTCCATCACCCAAACCCTATATACCCCATTACCCGCCCACAGGCCCTGTCCTGAATAACAGCATTTACAAATTCCTGGCCTTTGAGACGCTGCCTTTCCAGCTGACGGAGAAAAAAAGTTTTAAAAAACTGATGGTGGTGGTGGCGGCTGTTGCGCAGTATGTGGTTCCCATCCTCCACTAATTTTTCAAGTTGGCTATCCCTGCCTTGCACACACATGTTGCAGCCAAAATCAGGTGTGTACTGTGCAACGCCATCAGTGGCCAGGTCCAGATAACTACCGATACGTGGACCAGTAAGCACGGGCAGGGACGTTACATCTCCCTATCAGCACACTGGGTAAGGGTACTTTCACACTGGCGTTTTTTTAATACGTCGCAATGCGTCGTTTAGGGGAAAAAACACATCCTGCAAAGTTGTTTGCAGGATGCGTTTTTGCCCCATAGAGTTACATTACCGACGCATTGCGACATATTGACACACGTCGCAACCGTCTTGCGGCGGACCGCCGGGAGCAAAAAACGTTAAATGTAACCTTTTTTTTGCAGCCGACGGACCGCTTTTTCTGACCGCGCATGTGCGGCCGGAACTCCGCCCCCACCTCCCCGCACCTCACAATGGGGCAGCGGATGCGCCGGAGAAATGCATCCGCTGCACCCGTTGTGCGGCACAACAAACGCTAGCGTCAGAATCTCTGCCCGACGCAATGCGACGGGCCAAATCTGACGCTAGTGTGAAAGTAGCCTAAATGTGGCGGCTGGGACAGAGGTGGAAGGCGTTCTAGCACATGTCCTACAACTATTGCTGGACATTGCTCTGCCCATATGGCCTCCTACTCCGCTTACTCCATCACCTAGCAGTAACTTAAACACTTCCAGGGGGAAAAGACAGTAGGCTGTTCTCAAACCCATCATTTTGGGGGACAAGTTCCATACTGCGCAGGAGCTGTGGACAGGGAGTAAACAAGAGACCGATGAGTGGTTGGTGCCGCTGAACCTAAATCTCGGCCTGGTGGTGTGCGATAACGGGCGAAATCTGGTAGCAGCTCTAGGCCTAGCTGGTTTGGCGCACAACCCTTGCCTGGCACGTGTTAAATTTAGAGGTGCAAATCTTTCTTAAAAATTACCCATATGTGAGAGCTGCTGCAGAAATTGTAGGTCGTCTGTGCACGCTTACGGCGTTCGCACCCTGCAGCTGCTCGCCTGTCTGCTGTGCAGCGTCACTTCCGCCTCATATGCGATGTATCAACCAGGTGGAACTCAAAAGTTGAATACGCTGTAGAGGCTGCAAGCAATACTGGAGATTCAGCTGCAGCAGCACGCACGGGCGAGTCGCTCTGCGGAACAACACTTCACCATGAACACACCAGGGTGGCCCTCAAAGCTGATGGGCATCACTGGAGCATAGCAGGGAGGATATAGGACACAGACCATACACCTCCCACAGAGGACAGCTTGTCTTTGCCTCTGGGCAGCCTGACACAAATGTGCCTGCGCAACGACCGCAGAGTTGCCCAGATCGTACCCCTACTGACTACTGATGGCCACCCTGCTGCAAAGGCAAAGTACCGTCATTACTTCCCTCATATGTGTGAATACAAGCACACGCTGGTAGAGGCACTACTGACGGCGTTCCCACCTGACAGAAGAAACACAAGGCAGAGGAGGAGGACGTCGCCAACGTAGCTGGGGCACCACCTCGGAAGGGAGGGTTAAGGTGGCTGAAATGTGAAAAAAAATTCAGCACGCCACAACATCCAACACCACCATCCGATACGGTCCATACAACCAGGTGTCAGCATTATAACAACATGGTGGAAGAGTACGTGTCTGTCCACACGTCTGCATGTATTAAGTGATGGGTCTGCCCATGTAACTTTTTGGTTTCCAAACTGGACACATGACCTAGGCTTGTACTTTTTGACTTGGAAGTATTGACATGCCCCGTGGCAAGTGTAATGTCGGAACGTGTGTTTATCACAGCAGGGGATGTAATCGCACATAGGCGCATCCACCTGTCCAAAGCCAACGTGGGCACTCTCGCATTCATTAAAATAAACCAGGAGTGGAGCCCACAGGACTTGTCTGGACCTTTGGCTGACCAGGCAAATGTACCATCTGCACCCAGACATTGTATTATTCTATTTGCTATACGTTTTATTTTGGGGCCTCACCAAAAAGGAAGAGAAAAAAATCCACAAAAATACCATCTGCCCTGCCTCTTCCACCTACACCGCTGTGTCCACCTACTGCTGGTCCATCTACACCACCTCCTCCTCCACTTGGACATCCGACTACTGTATCATTGTTCTTCTTTATTTTATACTATGTTCTTTTAAGCGCTGTCCCTAAAAAAAAAAAGTAATAAAAAAAACCCTCACAAAAACTGTTGGATACCTCATCCCCTGCCTCGTCCACCTTCATCGCCACGTCTGCCTCAAGCTCATCCACCTACTACACCTCCTACATTTGGCCCTACGCCTCTTTTCTAGATTATTATAATTTTTTTATTCTCTGATATTTTAAGTGATCCCGCTACCCACATTTGTTTTCAGGGCTAGTGTCCTGCTTACCCCCATTTTGTTCCCTTTTTCAGCTTTACCCCTTACTACCCCCATTTTACAGCACGAAAGTTAAAGACCACATTGGCTCCTGTTGGCTGTGAGCTGGTCTCATTATGCTGGGAAGGGCCCAATAAACATGAACCTTTTCAGCCTATTAATTAGTCAACAGCTGTCTGCTTTTTCTTTGATGGTTATTAAAAAATGGCTGGACTCCCCCCCCCCCCAAATTAATTGGGGTCCCCTCCATTTTTAATAACCAGCTAAGGTAAAACAGGCAGCTAAGGGCTGATATTAAAAAGCTGGGAAGGTCTACGGATATTGGCCCCTTCCCACACTAATAAGACTAGTCCTCAGCCGCACGAGAAATGGAGCATCTATTAGATGTGCTAATTCTTGCGCTTCGCCTCAGCTCTTCCTGATTGGCGGAACCACTGTAGTAGGTTGGATTGCCGGACTGCCCCCTGCGTGACACGGCGGCACTACAGTGCGGAAGTCCGACAGTGAACCGGTGGAGTCATTAGAGTACTTCAGATTGGTGAATCACTGTTGGACTGCGTTGCCCACAAGAATTTCTTATATAAAGCAAGCTAAATCTTAAGTGGGCAGAAGGATGTGGTCTTTTTGTCCACTAAGTCTGGTATTAAACTACTCGAAGGGACCTGATCCTTTAGCCCACTGGGATTTAGCTTTCTCACAGAGAGCAGGCCAAACCCAAGTGGCCAGAAGGACCTGGTCCTTTAGCTTACTAAGTCTGGTATTAAAACACTCCTAGGGACCTGGTCCTTCATCCCACTTGGATGTAGCTTTCTCACAGTGAGCAGGCTAAATCCAAGTGGGTAGAAGGACCTGGTTCTTTAGCTTACTAAGTCTGGTATTAAAGACCGCCACATATGGACCACAACCACATACGGACCAACATGAACTCGGCAGCCTCAAATGTCTGAGTACAGACCAACACATGGACGGACCGCGACCATGTACAGACCGACATGAACTCGGCAGCCTCACACGTCTGAGTACAGACCACCACACATAGGCCATGACCTCGTATAGACTGACATGAAGTCAGCAGCCTCACATGTCCAAGTACAGACCGCCACATATGGACCACGACCATGTACAGACCGACATGAGGTCAGCAGCGTCATAGACATATATGAGACAGGAGACCAGCAGCCACTCTGCATGTGGTGTACAGATGTACATGGCTGACAGTATGTGGCATGTAATATGTGGTGGTCGGTAGGTGGCTTTATGTATGCAGTGGTCCATACATGATGGTCATTAAGTAAGAGGACTGTACATAGAGGTCTGTACTTGTAGGTCCACCCATGGCCATCTGTACGTAGTGGTCCATACATGGCAGTTATTAAGCAGGCGGACCGTATGTGGAGGTCTGTACATGGTGGTATGTATGCTTTGGTCAATACATGATGGCCCTTAAGTAGGCAGACCGTAAATGGCAGTCCACACACGGCCTTCTGTACGTGGAGATTTATAAACGGTGGTATGTACATGGCAGGCCATACATGGCGGTCCTTAAGTAGGCGGACTGTATTTGGTGGTTCGTACATTGTGATACACACGTGGTAGTCCATACATAGTGGTCTCTACTTGGATTTGTGAAGCCTTAGTACATTCACACAGGTTGGATGTCCAGCAGATATTGCCACATTAGAAAGTGCAAAATAAATGTGCCCAATGTCATGTACCCAAAAGCACGATTCTCGCTCTACATTGCGGAATTGCTAAGAATAATTATCAAAAAAATATTTACAAACTGCTGCATTAAAAATTCACATCCCAAGTCAATTTATGTGCGGAAGATATCAACCAGTTGTAGATCACATTTGATTAACACCATCCGTCCCCATGACATAATATTAGGTCGTTCATCGAGTGCGGGTGTGTGGAGTTGGCCCAGGAGTCGATCCCGCACCATCCTGTGTTAGGCCCCTTTCACACGTCCATAATAATAGTACCGGTGTCATCAGTATTTTTCTGGTATGGCAGAAGAAAAATAAATGACAAAGCTTCTCCTAGATTTTGCAATGATACACAGATGCCATCCGTACGCTGTACGTGGTTTTCACTGTCCCATAGACTTGTGCCGTTGTCATCCGTATTGCCCGAAAAAAATGGACATGTGAACACACGAACGTGTGAAGATCACCATAGGTTATAATACGTGTGTCATCTGTGGAAAAAAAACGGAGGCCAGACGTACTGCAAGCACGGACATATGATGGGGGCACCTGCCTTTAACAGCAGCAACAAGTGCCGGCTCCAATCGCTGCTGAGAAACCAGGTCAATCGCAGAGCGCTGATGGGGTTGTGATGGCGGTCATTTTGTGCGTCCTACAGGCAGGTACACAATTGTTTTTAGATAATTTACAGCTTTTATTGTAGAGATAAGAAGTGACAGGGGAGTCAGAGTATTTATCTTTTTCATTGCCTCCAGTCTTGGGTAATTTGGCATGTACTAATTAATGGCCGTCATTTACATAGCCGGAATGAGAAGCTGTTTGTCCCACCTATGGGTTTGTAAACAGGTTCATTTGCTCAGGAAATGGAATGCATTTGGGCCTGTGTGTACGGACTTATCATGCGGCTCCTGCCTGGGTCCCTGCTGGGTTTTTTCAGCATCCCGGTGGGTAAAAAGCCCAGAAGGCAGAGATGTGGATTCTCAGTGTGGATTCCACGTTTATGATGGTCAGTAATGAGTCTGCCTGTGGAGGGCCACACTTTCCCTGGACCTGAGGGGCAACTTTCCCTTTGATTATTTTTAATTTCCCGTTCATTAAAAAAATTGTAAAAAATATACAAATCCTCTGTATTCTGATTTTATGGGTTCATAATGCATCTCCATTTTGCCACCAGTATTATAGCAGCATCACCTAGACCCCCAGTAATCTAGGCTCGGTGTTATAGAAAATAGGGGTTTTTGTGGTCATGACTAAACCCATTTTGTTTGACAGGTCCACAGACAACAAATGGATAACAAGGTGTCAGCTCCTTTGTCCCCCCCTAAGTAGGCAGCTATTGGAAACAATTGGTGATGATAAATTCACCTCCCATAGTTGTCACCCATCTTATACACAGAGGTGTAATTAGCTCATGGGCGCCAATGCAAAATCTTTAACACCAACTATCACATTATTTGTCTCCTCATTTGCTGCAGACTGATCTCTTAAACAAATTTTGGCTCCAACTCCAAGGCAATTGAGGAACACTGTAATGGGCACTTGGGATAGGTATTGGGCAGCTATGTCTATGGCAGCTTCATCGGTCACTTGGGTATGGAATGTAGACTTGAAGAGTCCGGCTACCATATATTATGCCACCCCACACCATAAGGCTAGGTTCACATTACGTTATGTGATCCTGGGAATAGGAATGGTGTGAAGTTCCCTCGTGGAGGCCTCTGAGTAGCGTTGACAATGTAGACTCCAGACCGATCTTTGGCTATCATTGTGTCAAAGACAAAGGAGGCACTCATTGATGAAGAGGATAGACCTCCATTCCAGCCTCTGTTTCTCCATTCCCGCCTCCGGTCTACTGCCTGCAGATAGGATATAATTTTCATTTTGTCAGGTTCCCTTTAATCCCACGCAGGGATATTCAGGACTGCAGTGCAAATTATCTGGAACTCCTGATCTTCTGTTGGATCATCTGTATACAGTAATTAGCCCATATAGTCACAAAGTCACTTATATAAGCTGGACCGTTACAGATCTTCATGACCTTTTATTGAGTATTATTTAAAGGGTTTTCCCAGGAATTTAATATTGATAAACTATCCTTAGGGTGGGTCATCAATATCAGACAATTGGAGTTCAACTCTTGGCATCTAAGAGGCGTCTCTTGGGGGAGCTGGCAGGGCATTTTGCCACCTCCGGAAGTGGGAGACGGCAGTTCTCTGAGCCGGATGTCAAGCTGACAGCTGGCTCAGATAAGGTAAGTTTTCCAATGGAGCTGATTTATTGTAATAGTGAGGGGAGGGATTTGAGGACAAAGTGTGGGGAGCAAGCAAAGGGATGGGTGCAGACACAGTATGGAGAGCAAGGGTGGGATGGGTGGCACCCGGTTTTTGCTTATGCCGGTTAGGAGGATCCTTAGCCTTCCTCACAGGGCAGAGGCCTGACAAATTTCTAGATGTCAGGTTATTCTGAAAACAAGGTTTGTGCTGCATTTAACCCATCATACTTTGTCTCTCTGAGCCATCTGCCTCCCAAAGTGAAAAAAATCCACCTCTAAACGAAGTCACGGAGAATGGGATTTGCAGGATGCTATAGCCACTAACGGGAGTAATCCACTTGAACATGGGAACAGACAGATGATTTAGATGGCCGGACCTCATCCCCTACTTATTCAGATGATTCCTGGATGTAGCAAGACCCCCTCTACTCTTCAACTTCATTAAATAAATATTTACGCCAACTATCCTCATAATAGGACTTTAGGGCCCAAATCATGGACGTGAAAGAGACTTGAAGAAGTGAGATGGCATGTGTGAGACAAGATTAGCTACACCTTGAAGGCTGAATGGACACTTTATCGGGGGATCATACGATAACCAGGTCTCATATGGCCCAACTTCAAAAGGTAATTTAATCTCAGAAGGGGGCAGTGCAGGATTTGCACACTCGTACATGAAGTACCTGAATCAAATGATCAGGAGGACCCAAAGCAACTCTTTACAGAGCTCATCGGGTCCTCAACCCCAAAGACTCCATGACACTCCCTTTGCCTGCGTTATCCACCAAAAAAGAAGACCTCTCAAGCCTTTGATGAAGATCTTACTGGATCATTGGATTTCTTATTGGTGGGAGTTTCCATTTGCCTTAACTGCCCGTCAGGATGGAATATCATCGACTTTACACTCTTTGGAAGACCTGCCTTCATTTT
Organism: Ranitomeya imitator; assembly: GCF_032444005.1. Taxonomy (NCBI): domain Eukaryota; kingdom Metazoa; phylum Chordata; class Amphibia; order Anura; family Dendrobatidae; genus Ranitomeya; species Ranitomeya imitator. The sequence continues at coordinate 23,293,549 of NC_091286.1, read as the reverse complement.
GTGATGCTCTCAAACTGCCTTTACTGAACATTGAGATTTTTCAGCTTCCCGTGGGGCTACTCCTTGGAAGAAGGGGTTCCACCGGGCAAGGAGACTCTATGTAGAATGCGAAGAATCAAGGATGGTTGATTGTGGGGTTTAGATGTTGCTCCCCTGTCTTTTATAATGGATGCTTAAATAGTACTGCCCGGTATGTTATCTTAAAGGGAACCTGTGACCCCCAAAATCAAGGGTGAGGTAACCCCACCGTCATCAGGGGCTTATCCACAGCATTCTGTAATGCTGTAGATAAGCCCCCGATGCATCCTAAAAGATGAGAAAAAGAGGTTAGATTATACTCACCCAGGGGCGGTCCCGCTGCTGGTCCGGTCCGACGGGTGTCGCGGTCCAGTCAGGCGCCTCCTATCTTCATCAGATGACATCCTCTTCTGGTCTTCACGCTGAGGCTCCAGCACAGGCGTACTTTGTCTGCTCTGTTGAGGGCAGAGCAAAGTACTGCAGTACGCTGGCGCCAGGCCTCTCTGACATTTCCCGGCGCCTGCGAACTGCAGTACTTGGCTCTGCCCTCAACAGGGAGATAAAGTACGCCTGCGCCAGAGCCGCAGCGTGAAGCCCAGAAGAGGACGACATCTGATGAAGATAGGAGGCACCGGACCGGACCACGACGCCCACCGGATCGGACCGCCCGCCCAGGTGAGTATAATCTAACCTCTTTTTCTCATCTTTTAAGATACATCGGGGGCTTATCTATAGCATTACAGAATGCTGTAGATAAGCCCCTAATGCTGGTGGGTTTAGCTCACCTTGGATTTTGGGGGTGACAGGTTCCCTTTAAGCTCTATTTCATATTACCGTCCCTCTTCTCGACTGCAAGGGTTTAGTTCCTCCAACTTCAGTTCCTCCTGGGCTCTCTCTGACATTACCCCTTTTGGGGTTGCCTTGTATTTTAATTTGTAGGCCATCTTGTTTGTTTACTTTTTTCTACATAGCATATGGGATCACTTTGTGCCACGGTAGAGACTTCACTTGAAGGTGTGATTATCCTTGGCAACAGGTACAGACTGGGACTGAAATTCAGCCCTGGCATTTGAAATCACACAGGCCCATGCTGCCCCTGTCCCCAAGCACCAGATGGAATATATTACTAATATTTCCCTGGATGGAGGTAAATAAGATTTACTACAAGACCAATATACTAATGTAATCCGTGGCCTGCTAGGGTAAGTGATGGAGTCAGCGACTTTGTGCTCCATCACAATTCTTACCAGTATGGCTGTCTTGAGAACACTGATTCTGTTAACAATGTTGCAGTCAAGGCAGCCCACAACAGCCAGCCAGTCCGGCCCTGCTTGGCAATATTGCTTAAACATTTCTCTCTATGTTTATGGTCTTTGTCTTTCTTGTGTCCTCTTGTGCTTCCCCTTCCCTTCCTATACTGATAAATAAATAATCTTTATTTTTATATAGCGCTAACATATTCCGCAGCGCTTTACAGTTTGCACACATTATCATCACTGTCCCTGTTGGGGCTCACAATCTAAATTCCCTATTAGTATGTCTTTGGAATGTGGGAGGAAACCGGAGTACCCGGAGGAAACCCACGCAAACACGGAGAGAACATACAAACTCTTTGCAGATGTTGTCCTGGGTGGGATTAGAACCCAGGACCCCAGCGCTGCAAGGCTGCTGTGCTAACCACTGCGCCACCGTGCTGCCCCTACTGATAAACTTTTCCCCTTGAAGGAGATGGTGGCTCTCATGGAGGCCGACACAGTGTTTTTTATGAAAGGCCTTTGAAAGACAAGAATAGGTTTTTCCTATAAACGAGTGACTACAAATATTAGCGTTATCCCATTTGGGAAATATCGGATAGACTCACAGTGTAAGGAGTGCCACCGTTAGCCCATCTATCGTAAGAGTTTAGGTATAATAAAGGGTCAGTTCATTATGATCCATCACTCCGTTCAAATATTTTCTATAACTTTTATAAGACTCTTTACAATCTCCAGGATTCTCTCCCAGTAGATTCGGAATTACTTTCTTCCCTACTTAGCAGTTACCCATTCATCACAAGGTGCAATCCATGAATCATCTTGAAAATAGAAAGGCCAGATTAGACTTTGCCCCCCCAAAAATAATAATCTAAAGAAACCGCAGAGTTCTGGAAAAGCAAAACTAAGATCAACCTGCACCAGAATGATGGGAAGCAGAAAGTCTGGAGAAGGCTTGGAACGGCTCCTGATCCTCGGCACATCCTCTGTAACACACGGTGGAGGCGGTGCGTCCACGGCTTCCAGACGTCAGGCCGTCATTGCCCACAACGGATTCTCTACAAAGCATTAAAAATTAACATTTTATTTAAGGTAAATTTGATTTGTACAATTACTTTTGAGCCTTCCTGAAAAGAGAAGGCTTTGTAGAAAAATGGTTGCAATTCCTAAAGATTTCACAGGATATTTTTGTTCAACCTCTTTAATTAAACCTGAAAGTCTCCACTTCAGTTGTTTCATGTTAAATTAAAAAAATTAGCGGCCTCCAGAGCTGAAATCATGAAATTTCGCTCGCTCATCTATTGTTATTATTATTGTTCAGTTTTTTTTTGTTTGTTTTTTAATCTGCGGCTTGTGCATCATATATATGTAATATAACAAGTGTTACAATGTATACAATAAATAACATGATCTGTGTTACAATTCATATACAGTAAATGTTCCAAAAATCATCAATTTTCGGCATAACTTTTTGTTGCATATTTAGACATTTGCCGACACATTTAAAGGGAACCTGACAGGTCCCTCATGCCCTCCAGCCCACCGACATTTGTATATTCCTTTATTAATACCCTTTATCCTGGGTGATACATTAGCAGATGTAAAAAAAAAAAGTATTTTTAAAGTCCATTTTTAATGACTATTCGATGGGGTGTTAGTTTCCCCAGAGTAGTCATCCCGCTCAGCATGTCATGATGCCCCTCTAGGTTTGCCAGAACCGGCATGTCGTGCAAATGCGCGACTTTCTATCCTACATGTGATTGAGGCTCTGAAGCCGGGTGTACGCTTCCTGATTTCAGAGGCGTTCTGCGCATGTCCGGAAGTGAAGGAGACGGCTGACATTCATGGAGGAGCTGAAGATCAGGCGACAATTTGCTGTAAGCTCTGCTCTTCCAATGTTAGGCTTCTTCTTCGCTCATGCGTACGGGAAGCATACGCTTGGCTTCAGAGGTGCAATGTCTCCTAGGAAGGAAAGTGGTGCAGATCCATTCTTTTCTATGCATCTTAATTCCGAATAGTCTGGAGGCGCCATTGGTCCACTCCTGGATTTCTGCAGATTTGTTTAGGTTTGCTACTTGGTTGATAGGAATTAATTAGCACCACACTCATTTGAATATCTTAAATCTAGTTTTTCTATTAGTGACCGTGAATTCCCCCAATATATGCGGATCAGACACTTAGCAGTATCTCCCTTTGGATCCACCTGAGTCTCATCCCCAACCGAATTTGATAGATCCTTCCACAAAGAGGCTGATATCCGATATCTACAGGATCATTATACTGATCAGTGAGATTACCATACATACATACATACATACATACATACTTGTGTCCATACCCACAGAGGTGTTCATTTGTTAGACTCTCTTATATGACTGGAGATATTTTGGGGGGTAAGAAACTGGCATCTCAGCTTTGGCAGACTATTTGGTCCAAAGCAGCTAAAACCTAGATATGTGCCTTGTATAAGGAAAGTCTCTATACAGTAAGATTCTCATGTTTTGGTACCATACCCCACAACTCCTAAATAAAATGGATCCCCAAATTCCAGACGTCTGCTGGCACTGTGGGTCCTCTGTTGGTACCTTACCACGTCTCCTGGTCATGTGCTCATTTAGCTCCATTCTGGGAAATAGTCAAGTCCCTGATATAGGTTGTGTTATTTCAGGATACTTTGTATAAATTCTACTCAAAATAATAAAAAATAATAATAAAAAAAAAGAGTTAAAAGCATAAAGAAGCTGCAACAAAAATGTAATCAGAAAATATTGTTATTGCGTCCTATGAAAACATTTAGGAAAAGTAGCAGAAAAAATACAGCATTTATGCTTCGTGTGAACACGGCCTCAGCATTACATTTTTATTACATTTTTTATGGGTTTAATGGAGAAAAATAAATCAGTTACCCCATTTTTTTACACCGTCTACTGATCACCTTAAATAATCTGTTCACTGTGGATTTTTACGATTGCAGGAATATCGAATGTGTTTGTTATTTGCTGATTTGTGATGTTTATTTTATTCTTTAAAGCGCATTCAAAATTACATTTTTTTAATGTTTTTCATTATTCATTTAGTCATGTTAAAATAAGAAGAAAAAAATTGGACTTCTATTTTCCCTTTACAATACAGGGACATTGAAATACACTGCTATGTACAGGTGTATCTCTATGTACCAGTATAATCGGTCTGTGATTTCAAAACCTACAAGTATAGAAAATTCTCGCATTGTAGTCAGTGTAGGCTGAGTTTTCCTGTTCAGCATGTGACTGCAATTATGCAAATCACATATATCCGATCCCGTGACTGACCGCTCGCACTGGCAATACTAGGGAATGAAAGGTGTAGTCATGGCGGTCTGGGCTGGATGGAGAAGAACAGGGGAGGTGAATTACTATGATCAGAGAGAATATAAATGGTATGAAGAACACCTTTGTACAACCGGTATCTACCACTATATGGTCACATAGAATACCTGCAGACTTGTGTCCATAACCTGCACAACCCCTCTAATAAATTCCGCTATACCAAGACCAATATCACCACCATAAAGTGACTGATGTCCCTCCACACAGTCATATTTCCTCCTTTATGCCTCCATGCAGAAGTCAATTCCCCTTTACAAACTGCGAGGCTGCTATGGGGCTCATCAGTGGGAGGGCCCAGTCCGGGGCGGGGGGGGCCCAGTCCGGGGCGGGGGGGGGGGCCCAGTCCGGGGCGGGGGGGGGGGGCCCAGTCCGGGGCGGGGGGGGGGCCCAGTCCGGGGCGGGGGGGGGGGCCAGTCCGGGGCGGGGGGGGGGCCCCAGTCCGGGGCGGGGGGGGGGGCCCCAGTCCGGGGCGGGGGGGGGGGGCCAGTCCGGGGTGGGGGGGGCCCAGTCTCTCACCTTTCATCAAAAATTCAATGGTATTAGCATCCATAGGGTGCAGATACAGGTGAATGGAATGGTGAAGCAGGGAGTCGTTAGCCGTGGATAGGCCATAAATGTCTGAGATGTGAATACCCCTTTAATTTAAAGAACCTTTTTCAACTGCCCCCAATGGGAAATTCTTAAACATTGGGAGTTCCCTCTTTTTTAACCCTCCACTATCATCCAAGGCAGTTACAAAAAGTGACTCGAGACGCTTATGCTACATTTACTTTGTGGAGCTGCTGCCGGAAAAATCGAACACTTGTCCAAGAATACAAATGTAAACCTACAGGTAATAAAGTTATTTATTAATTTATATCCAGACATAGAAAGTCGAAAAGAACATGTTGGCAAATGACAGCTATTTCTATATCGAGTGACAACCATAAATATACAGGAGCTATATACAGGTAAGTGCTTCTTCTAACATTCCTATTACTCCAAAGATAGAAGGGTTCATGTGTTCGGCCATTTTTTCCGGCAGAGTTTGGCAGTCGCGGGGATGTTCAGGACATCGACACGCATCAAGCATCGTTAGGTATCGTGGTGGAATCCTCACCGGAGTTATGTCATTAGATGATGGAAATATTGTCCGCCGTGCAGCTGCATCTCTCCACTATCATATTCGGAAATTCGGCCACTTCTATTTCCGTGTAGTCGCCCTTCTTGACCAAGTACATGACGGGCAGAGGTGAGCTTTCCGCTACGGTGCAGATCCTCTCCCCGTAACTGTATTTTAGGGCCTGAGAGTGCGGCTGGCGGCAGCTTCCGGAGCAGCGGTAGGCGTTGTATCCCGCCGGCTCGATGATCCAGTACTGGGTCCAGGTCAGCTCCCGGAAGTTGATAAAATTCTCTTCTCTGCAGCAGATATTGTCCTTCTTGGCTCCGGAAGATGAACAGTCTCCACGGGCGCTAAAATACACAAAGGAAAGGGTCGTTATACCATCGGGGGATTTTATCAGTGGTAATGATTATTGTTATATATAATATTGTTATTATTAGTGGTAGAATAAGTGTTATAACAAGTATTATTCGTAGAATACAGAACAGCAATATATCATTATTACTTGTAGTATCAAAAGTATTGTAATATTTGTAATACTAAGAGGAACAGTGGTTTAATTATTATTTTACTATCTATATTTATATATCGCACTAGTAGCAATCGTATTAGTATTATAATTGTTAGTTGTATCAGTACTTATATCGGTAATTATTATTATTACTATTATTTGGTAGTGGTATCAGTATTCTATATTATTATTTGGTAGTAGTATCAGTGCTATATTATTATTATTATTATTTAGCGTATATACTTTATATTACCACCTGGTGGTATCAGTGCTTTTCATTTATTATTATTTAGTAATAACAGTGTTCTATAGTATTATTATTATTATTATTATTATGTAGTATCAGTTCTTTATATTATTATTTAATTGTAACAGTTCTTTTTATTAATATTATTATTATTTAGTGTAAATTCTTTATATTATTTGATAGTATCAGTTCTTTATTATAATTATTGATGTTGTTATTATTATTAGTAGCATTATTATTTAGTGTAAGTGCTTTTCATTATTATCTGGTAGTATGAGTTTATTATTATTATTATTATTATTATTATTATTTAGTAGTAGTATAATTACTGTTAGCAGCAGTCTGTTATTAATGTAGAACTAAGAGTATTTTATTATTAGTTTCAGTAGCATTTTAGTAGGATATGTATTTTTAGTAGTAGTAGTAGTATATGTATTGTAATGTTATTAGTAATAATAGGAGCACTAATATAATTATTAGTCTCATCAGTTTTGCTGTGACATCATTCACAGTAATCCTACTAGTTATATATACTAAATTCTACATATAATATTATATTTTAAAATGAAAAGTCCCTGATTAGTAATCTGATACTGACGCCTGTTTCATGTTTACCCCACACACGGCGACTTCCTCTTACCAGACTATGAAAGACTATTTAGTTATACATTTCATATCTTTGTGATTTTGTATATTTATATTGTTTTGTGTTGCACTTTGTGTTTTGTTCTTGTATTGTAATGCGTGTTACTATTGGTACCATTCTTACGTATCGCTTCCTCCTTACTACTAATCCTACTATTGTATTACTACTGCCATTATTATTTTACTACTTCTACTGCTACTATAATCTACTGCTACTCTAACATTATTACCTTTACTCCTACATTACCTTCTACTGCTATTGTTTTCCTACCACTTCTAATGCTAATATTATATTATCTTCTCCTACTAGCTTTGCTGATATATTAACTTCTACTACTACAGCTACTACTATTACATTTCTACTACTACTATTATTTTATTATCACTACTAATACTGTTATATTGTCTACTACTATTGCTTCTACCTCTATTATATTGTTCCTACCGCTAGTAACTTCTTCTCCTATCACTATACTATTACCACTATTATTTCCCCACTTCTACTGCTATTGTTATATTATCTACTGCTGCAACTATTATATTACTGCCACTCAGGGGTGAACCTAGCCTCTCTGCTGCCTGAGGCGAACTGCAAAACGGCACCCCCCCACATAGTAAAATCAGTACAAATAAGTCTTAGCAGGACCATATCTGACAACCTCAGCTCATCCACATAGGGTAACACACACCAACTCTGCTATATCCCACAAGTGTCAGAGCAGGGATTACAGGGAGAGTCGGCACCAGGTGTTCTGACTGCCGCTCTGCTGCCCCCTGTCTTTAAGGATGCTCCGCCGCCTGAGGCAAAGTATTCAACTTGCCTCATGATAGCAGCACCCCTGCTGCCACTGCTAATATACTAACTTCTTCTACTACTGCTATTACATTTCTTCTACCACTATTATATAACTATTAATAATAACACAGCTAGTCTCGTATTATCTACTACTGTAATAATACTACCATTATTATTATTTTATTACCACTAGTACTTTTTTTATTCTCTACTACTATTATTTTACTACTACAACTATATTACAGTAACTACTCCTAGTATTATACTACTACTCATATTATTACTTTAATACCACCACCACTACTACTCCTGCTGCTCCTACTACTTTTATCAGCAGTATTACTTCTACTGTTATATAATATTATTCACTTCTACTATTATATAACTAGTAATGCTTCTATAATATTACCATTTCCAATATTATACTACTATTAGTGTTATTGTTTGCAGTAGTTGTACCATTACTATTATATTATTACTATATATAAATACTATTTTTATTACTACTACTATTCTATAGCTACAAATACTACTATACTAGTAATATTAATATTTACATATCAGTGAGAATATCACAGTGAGACAAGCACCTACCCATGGTCGTCCAGGTTGAGCGTGTACAGGACCAGCTCCGGTTTGCCCACCGCGTTGTCGGATGGGTTTTGGGTAGTGAATTGGACCAGTTTTGCCATCTCGGCAGCATAGTTTCCATGTCTTTCTCCATCTATCCTGATTTCCAGATGCATATTAGATTCCCCACTGCTTCTCATCCAATAGTGCACGGCATGGGTGACATCAAAACTCCTCCAGCCCGATTCTTTAATGGGCACAAGCCTGGAAATGCACATAAAAAAAAATTTCCATGTACTTACAAATGTATATAAAAAAATAAACATAAAAAAAAAAGAAAAAACTGTAGAATGATTATTCATTTATTAATTCCTAATATTGTCTTACCTGGAATCCACCAATGACGTCCTGTTGTTTCCATCCTTCATCACCTCTACATAGTAGACACTGACCCTGGCGTTATTGACTGGTCTGTTGAAGCGTCTATCGGGATTCCCCTTGGTATTAGGAGGCAACTTGAAGAGTTTCAGCTCGGCCATGGTTACTTCGCTATTTTGGGGTATCCTGGACTCCATCCCAAACGCCAAGGTCTGCTTGATGGGATCTGCATATAGCACTTCGCCAGAGATATCTATGAAGAATTAATATATAAACCCGTTAGTATGTGCTCAATAGTTCCAATACTCTACCGGAGAGGGGCACAAATCGTTAAAATATGGACATATGGTTCCACGGTATGGATCAGGATGTGAAAGGCAACATATCCTTCCATAACAATGTCTATATATTGTGTCTGATACACCGCCCCGTAATATACCGGTACATTATGGTGTGTTGTATGGTGGCTCAATGGTTAGCATTGTTGAAGTGCTGAGGTCCTGGATTCAAATCCCACCAAGGACAACATCTGCAAAGAGTTTGTATGTTCTCCCCAGGTTTGAGAAGGTCTTGTCCGGTTTTCTCCCACACTCGAAATTTAGAGAATTTGATTGTAAGCCTCAATAAGGACAGTGAGGATGATGTCAGTAAAGCGCTGTTGTATTAATGGCGCTATATAAGTGAGTAAAATATATCATATATCTCCAAGAAAAATACATAGACCTACCTGCATTGCCAGGGATGCCCCTCAGGATGCCGGCCAAACTGGGTAGCGATCTCTTAGTCCTCTTCTTCTGCTTTTGAAGCATGGCGATATACTTGCTTTGGATGTGTCGTGGGACCACCAGATTGTCAATGTCTCTCTTCACCAGCTTTGGCAGATGATTTACGTTGAGTTTCTTTAATAGGGCGTCTTTGAGGTCGTCGGGAGTAAAGCCCCAAGTTGTCGATGTAAGGAAGGCACAGAGGAACCCAATGAGTCCCATAACCAGATTGGAGTTCATCACTTATTCTCTAAGCCAAGAGAAATGTCCAAGATGTCAGGAGGATATGATATCTTCTTGTTCTAAAGGTTTCAGATGGAGACCTGCCCTCCTTTTATATTGGAACCAAAGGACGCCCCGCTGTGAGAGCCAATAATGTAAAAGAAGAAGCAGAGCTGAGACAACAGGACAACATCGCCCCCATTAAGTGGTCTGACACTTTCTTAACTTAATCTTCAGACAAGCAATACACTAATAATTAAGGCTTTTTTTTTAAGTCGGCCACTGAAGTGACTGCTTACATTTTTTTTTAGGATGTATAGATACATATTGTGTTTTTTTTTTATTATTATTATTTTCTATTTAGAAAATAAGTGAATTTTACAACTTTCTTTACTTGAAAAGTGTTAGCCAAAAATCAAAGATGCATTTTTAGTTTGGGAGTTTATTACAACGATTATGACTATCTCTTTATATACTTTTAGTAACGAGGCCATGTTGTGGGCCTGCAGCAATTTTTTTTATACGGTTTAAATTTTATTTAAAAGAAAATGTCAAAACCTAACATTACAGGTTAACTTATGGGACAGTTTTTTAAATAATAAAAAAATATATATTTTTATTACAAAAATTCTGTTTTTATTTGTCATTTATTTTTTTCAGTTTTTATTTTTAGATTTAAAAACAAATGTGGAAAAATTAAGTAACAGCAAAGAAAAATAACTTACATGTATTGCTTTCAGATTTTTGTATTCTTATTTGCATTTCATAGCTTAGAGAGATGATAGATAATTATAGATAATAGATAGCTAGATGATAGATAGATAGATAGATAGATAGATAGATAGATAGATAGATAGATAGATAGATAGATAGATAGATAATAGATTGATTGATAATAGATCATTATAGATAATAGATATATAGATAATAGATAGATAGATAATAGATAGATAGATGATAGATAATAGATAAATAGATAGATAATAGATAGATAGATGATAGATAGATAATAGATAAATAGATAGAGAATAGATGATAGATAGATAATAGATAAATAGATAATATATAGATAATAGATAGATAAATAGATAGATAATAGATAAATAGATGATAGATAATAAATAGATAGATAACAGATAGATAGATAATAGATAGATAATAGATAGATAGATATATAGATAACAGATAAATAGATTGATAATGGATGATAGATAAATAATAGATAGATAGATAGATAGATAGATAGATAGATAGATAGATAGATAATAGATACATAGATTAATAGATAGGTAGATAGATTAATAGATAGATTATACATGAAGACATGGCTCGTACATAGTCTGGTCTAGATAGATAGAGAGAGATAGATAGATAGATAGATAGATAGATAGATAGATAGATAGATAGATAGATAGATAGATAGATAGATAGATAGATAGATTATACATGAAGACTTGGCTCGTACATAGTCTGGGATAGATAGATAGATAGATAGATAGATAGATAGATAGATAGATAGATAGATAGATAGATAGATAGATAGATAGATAGATAATAGATAGATTATACATGAAGACTTGGCTCGTACATAGTCTGGTCTAGATTGATAGATAGATAGATAATAGATAAATAGATAGATTAATAGATAGATTAATAGATAGATAGATAGATAATAGATAGATAGATAGATAGATAGATAGATAGATAGATAGATAATAGATAGATTATACATGAAGACACGGCTCGTACATAGTCTGGTCTATTCTGTAGAAACATACGGATGCGAACCTGAACGATAAAGAAACAAGACAGAAGAAGGTTCGATGCCTTGAAAACTGTGGTGCTGGAGAAAGATGTTATCAATACCATGGATGACAAAGAAGAACTAACAATTCAATTTTGGAAAAAATCAAGCCAGGCATGTCACTGGAAGGAAGGATCACCAAGCTACGACTTTCCTACTTTGGACACATCATACGAAGAGAGCAATCACTGGTGAAGGACATCATGGTTGGCGGAATGGAAGGAACAAGGCGAAGAGGAGGACCGGCAACCCGATAGCTTGATATTATCAAGATAACAGCAGAGAAGACCCTGGTGGACCTATTCATTGTGCAGCAAAAAAAATTCACCTTTTGAAAATTGTGTAATGTAAATGGAGATTGTTCAGTTGTTCAACGAAGAGAGCAGCAGAAAGGGAGGAATGGAAATTCAAGTCCTAAATCGGTACGGCTCTCAGTGATTGGTTGATTGTGCGCTGATTCAGTTGTTCGGCAGCCGTTGGAGCATTGGATCAAAAACAGATTTGTGTAAAATTGTTCATCGTTATTAATGGAAATGAGACTGTTCATATAAAACCATGAAATTGATCATCGAAGATTTTATTGCTAATATGAGGACATTTTCTTTGTACCGGATCAACAGAAGTGTTTGTACAATACTTTATGAATGTATTCTAAATAAACAGTATAATTTATGGGATTTGGATGCTGAGAATGCCTACACTTCAGATTATCTGTCTGTGAACACAGCGCGGGATGTCACGATGTAACAAACGCTATTCAACCTTTTAATTTACGATTCTCGTCCCGTATAAAATTTTCTTACATTGTTTGCTGGTCGTGAGTCACGATCGCATCGTTCATCTTTTATAGAATTTTCTGTTCCTAAAAATGAAACCTTAGTTTTTGCTTTAATTTTGGCGTTTAACATTCTCCTTTGTGTTCTTTGAACCACAAACTTGATCTTGTGGTTGAAAAGATGAGCACAACCCAGGTGTAACGAACATATTATATGTAAATGTCTGTTGTTGCAGGCCATAAAATTCTTACAGAGAACTGATGGAGGCTTTTAATCAAGTGTTAAGGATTATGTTACATTAGTGGACTTTAAACAATGACATCCTGGTCTATGTTAGAGGTTGAAGCTTTTAGCTACTGTATGTAGAACATTGATAGCTACAAGCGTTCATGGAAGGAAGGACTTACTACTGAGTGTCAAAGTGGAAAGCTTGAACACGGGACTACTACTCAACAGAAAGAAGACAAAGATATTGACTACTGCCAGGCAGGAGTCAGACTCATTTGAGATGGAAGTTGTAAAGGACTTCAACCTACTCGGATCAATGATAACTCAAGATGCAACGATGTCACCTGAAGTCAATAGGAGAATAGCTATGGGCAAATCAACAATAAAGTCACTGGACAAGGTCTTCAAATCGAGGAATATTTCACTGGCAATCAAGACATGGCTCGTAGATAGTTTGGTCTTCACTGTGGTAACATATGGAGGTGAAACCTGGACAATAAAGAAACAAGACAGAATAAGAATAGACTCCTTCAAAATATGGTGCTGGAGAAGGATGTTATCAATACCATGGATGGCAAGAAGAACAAACAAATCAAACCTGGAAAAATCAAGCCATACTTGTCACTGGAAGCAAGGATCACCAAGCTACAACTTGCCACTTTGGACACATCATACGAAGGTAGCAATCACTGGAGAAGGACATCATGGTCGGAAGCACAGAAGGAACAAGGCGAAGAGGAGGACCAGCAACCCGATAGTTTAATACTATCAAGACAAAAGCCGCAAAGACCCTGGTGGACCTCTCTACGCTTCCACAAGATCAATCGCCCTAAAGATTGATCATCCATGGCTCAAGCCTCGAGCTGAAGGCCACTAAAATAAAACAAAATAACCCTATATAGCCCCGAACCTACCCACTTGTGGGGCATTGGTCCGATCTATGTTTTTCTTAAGGCTCCCAAAAACATTAGTCTAGATGTCAGCTGATCCTGCCGATATCAGCGGGCTTTGCCGATCTGATGTATATGGGGGCTTCCAACTCTCAACTGATTTCGGATTGAAGATCCTTTTATTCTCCATGAGATAACCCACCACCAGAGGAGTCCTAAGCTGGCCATACATATTAGGTGGAATATAAAAGGGCTGTTGTCCAAAAGATCTTTCAGCTGAGAGCCTGTTTGGTCGAGCGGTCCTGTGTTATCTATGAGAAAGCTGCCAACTGACTCATCTCAGGGAGAACAATACAATTGGCAGTCCACGATCAGACATTCCTGATTGACATTTCTCCCAAACATCAGGCACCCCCATACACAAACCTGTTGATATTGTTGGGTTCATCTGACATAAGTCTAATGTGTATGGGCAGCTTTACATCGCTTCTATCATGGAGAACTCCTCTGTAGAGAAGTCATAGCTGTTGGCCAAATTATCATCCAAATTATAATTTGTCAGATACCTATCTGCAGTATATAGGGGGGGCGTTAGTCTTCAGTTGGATTCTGGCACCAGGTCACCTTTCCATTTAACAATAGCTTCCATTGTCATAGATAGTGCTTATTATGAATATCTCTGCTCCTCCTCAAAGGGTGTTAATTCCTAGAAGGGAACTTTGCAAGGATATGATTTGAGTAGATAGGAAATGAACTGGTGACTGACAAGTTAGTGATAAATTGATTCTAATTCCCTTCAAAGCCATTTGTTGTCTACCAGTGTTTGTATCAACAGAATAAACTTTTTCTTCAAACGCCAAGATCGGTGTCTTTGGCCATAGAGTTCTCAAGGGAAGATATTCCTAAGGATACTTCATTTCCACCATGAAAAAGACTTTTACCAATATAGTCTTAGATCTTGCCAAAACAGCAGCCTAAAGGTGAAGAGCATGCCGGTAATGCTCCGCATTGATGATATCTTTCTCGTTCACCATATTGAAGGCCAGTAAAAGTCAAATTCGACATTCACAGTGTCCTGAGTTCCACATCTTTTCAACTGGTTGGTTAAGGCGGCCAAACGATGACTTCTGTTAAGCAAGACGCAGTAGAAGTCATCTTGATGCATCATTGGTATAGGGTATATTTGATATATTACTGGTCACTATTTGTGTGGATATCTCTGTTTTGTTAGGTATAAAGGATGAAAATATACGAATGTAGGCAATGATGATTTTATTTGGCTTTATTAGCTCCTTATAGACCTTGAGCTGAAATAATAGAGTACACGTTCAGCTTGGCCTCTTTTGTCCACAGAGTTGGTGACTCTCGTACAGACAATGCACAAAAGATTGATAAAATTGCTTCCCACTGGAAACAACATGTGCCACCACAACATATCCAAAATGTTAAGAAAAATCTCAAGATATTAGTAACCATAGGTGGTAATTGTATGCGTCTTGAAAGAAACATGTGAAACCTTAAATATGGCATTTTTGATTGTGTCTATTAATCTAATTGTAGTTAATATTTTCAATCGTTTCCCACCATACAAATAGGTATTTGTAACTACTTATAAATTTTGTGTATGTCAATATTATCTTACACACTATTGTATAATGTTTGACAATGACTATTAATTTGATTAATATTTTGAGAGCGTTAATATATTTTTAAAACTCTTAAATCATTTTTTTCCAGAATTAAAAAAAAAAAAAACACGCCTGAGTGGTGCTTTTAATGTGACAACTTTTCTTTTTAAGGTGATTTTTAATACAATTTTTTTTCTTTTAAGTTCCTACTTTATGTGAATTAAAACTAGCGGCTATCATTATTATTAGGACCTTTAGGATTAAAATATAATCTAATTTTAGCAAAATGTTTTTGTTTTTTTCAAGGCGGTACTAGATACAGTTTTGAATGTCTTTTTTTTGCCATGCATTAAAGTAGAATAAGCGGCTATTATTAATATTATTTTTTAATTTTTATGAGAATGTTGACAAAACAATTGTAGACAAATTCATATTTTTCCTTTAAGTTTTTCTTTCTAAAGATACACAAGAGTAAATGGCGGCTGTTATTAGCAAGCAGAATAACTTGTACTTTTTTTATACGTAAAAAAAAAAAACATTAAGGGGAAAATTATCAGGGTAGTTGAGCCCAATGATTGATGTGTACTGTAGTCGTCATGAGACCAGAGCTTTGGTTCATACCTGGTGTTGGACCCGGAGAGGGTGGGTACTATCTGCTTTTTTGTTTTTTTACAAGAATGCAATTATTTGGGTACCACTTTTGAAAAAAAAAAAAAAACAACAAAAAAAACATTACATTTCTGAACACAGCGACACCAAATATGTGTATTTATTTTTTTTGTTAATGGGGCCAAAAGAGAGGGGGTGATTTTAACTTTTTGGGGGTAGCTTTTTCACATTTTACTTTATTTATTAGTCCCCTTAGGTATCTTGAAGCAGCGATCGCCTGTGCTACACCTAACAGGGCTTCAACACTACTATGTATAGCAAAAATCAAGATCTCCTATGAATGCCGTCCAGGAGCCAACATTCACAGGGGATTCACAATCACAGGAACAGAGGTCTTCTGCAGACCCCCTGGCTGACATGGCAACCCATCGGTGCCCAGTGATCAAGTTACAAGGGCACCAACGGACAAGATTTGTCATGGTCTGTGTTACATGCATTTTATTTGTTAACATCCGCGGGTGGATCTTGGATCCACCCGCAGCTATTAGAGGCACTTGATGGCTGATTAGAGGCACATGATGGCTAATTAGAGGCACTTGATGGCTGACCCGAACCCAACAGTATATGCCTATGAGACTGATGGGTTTAGACCTGGAGACCTGAACTGGAGACCTGCAGTTGGGCCCCACATTTCGATCCATACGAGGATTGTAAATGTCAGATGTGTGAAACCGGCCTTAGGCCAAGTAGACATGAACATATCATTTCTTGGGCCATTCACATTTGGAGATTGCTCTGGGTATTGGCGACTTTGGACGTCTTTTCTCTACTGTGCTTAAGGGCCATGGGACAGGACACACACACAGGACCGGCGTTTTTTTTGTTAAAGAAACACCTTTTTATTTTGTAAATTAGGCTTTTAAATTGCAATGGTTCGTCTTGTTCTTTGCTTTATCCAGTTCTTTTCCTGTCCACAGTCCTTGCATGTACCTTAGAGCTCTTTATGTAGCTTTGTCTGGATGTTTTCCACTGAGATGAGATCTTTAGAATTCAGAGAAACAATAATTGGAACAGGAAGAGACCAAATTATTTCACCCAATTCGATGTATTGACCCAAATATTGATGCTCTGTTGCCTACTCCGCCTTTTTCCTTTTCTTCTCACGTTAATGTAAGCATTGCTATCTCTCTCTCTATATATATATTATTTTCATTGCATTTCATAAATTAATATATATCATGTCTTAATTTCTGTGTTTTGTAAATATAATTGATTTAGTTGCACTTTATGATGTATGTAAATTAATTTTTAGATTTGCACTTTTTTATGCATGAGCACTGAGCGCTTTTGCATGTTTCAATCACTTATCTCTGTTCCCCACTTTACCCCCTTTTTTTTCCACTATTGCACTTTACATGAGGAGGTTATACAGTATAACTGTGATATGTAATGCTGTCTTACTCCTACAGACGATCTCTGGTTGGGTCTGTGCTGCTTTATGATTTGGGGTTCTTCATCTAGATCTGATAGGTGGTGCACATGAGCGCCCCACTGCCCTCTTTCCCCCTCCAAGCTATTGGCATTAATTCAGCAACCTACGCGTGTCTGAGATTTTTGGTGACACGTCCTTTTCCCTAGACATGTGCAAATTCTGGGAGTTGAGTGGGGATGTCTTACTATTTAGGGGACAAGGGGAGGATTCATTTTCTGCACCCCCTGAGGAAGCAAGAGGGATTAAGCAAAAACGTGCGTCAGGGTGCATTGGGTGCTCACTTTGCATAACGCATTTTACTCTGGGTAGGATTTGTATCTATTATTTATGGATTAGATTTATACATTGATTTATCTATTTAGGAGATCCAATATCTTCATTGTTGCCTATGACCTGGTATGTCGTCTTCAATGTTTTGGCTTTGTGGCTGTTTAAAATTATTTATAATAAAATCGAAATATTTTTAGCTTTAAGACTCCACTTGTGCTTTAAAAAAAAAAAAAAAAAACATTACAGAACAAGGACTGTGGACTGGGGGACTTTGTTGTCTGAAAGGAAAATCATGAAGGATTGCAGAAGTGAAAATGTTTCGGAGTCTCCCAGACAGCAGATGCTGGAATTGACCTCCCAGACATGGATATGTACATGTCTTATGCCCGTTTACACTTGTCTGATTGCCCTCACTGGTCTATGACTGGTTTTTCTACTCTTTTATGTCTGACACTGATACTCAAAATGCCAGGCATAATGACCCCGGGTCATGTGGGGGCCCCCTTTTTTTTTTTCTTGCCCATCCTTGTGGATTGGAGAGGTGGCTTTATGGGATTTTCAAATAGCATAAAATTAATGAGCAAACACGGTGAGCAGTGAATAAGATGTGTATTGGGTGCACTTCACAGTGTGCTGTTCCCATTACTGGATTTATCAGCTCCTCTTGTCATGCAAACAAGGGAAGCCTGGAATTTGGGGAAAGCTCTTGACCGGTTTGTGTATTGGGAGTTAGGTGGTGCTTTTAGCTTGTCAGACAGGAGATTAAACAGACTGAACAAAGTGAAATATAGACGGCAAATGGCCCCAGAACAGAAGATTTTGTGTGTATATAGACATATGAGTAACAATAAAGTCTACATATATATGCGCAATGGTCAGGGCAATTCCAGATTTTCTACTGCCTGAGGCGCAAATTGAAATGGCGCCTCTATTTCCAGTGTAATTTAAACCTACAGCGAACAAGCTCAGTGCCATCATTTTTTTTTTTTTTTTTTGGGGGGGGGGTGCTTTTACAGTATTCATTTTTATTTACCTTTCTTAGTGGATAAACCTGCGATCGCCTAAATGCTTGTACTATATTCCGCAATTCTACAGAACTGCAACATTTAGACCAAATCACTGTGTCCTATGGTGAATACACCATAAGAACCACCATCAATGCAGGAAAACAACAAATACAACCCCAGAACCATCATAAGTACTTGAATGCACTACCAGAAGCATCATCAATATAGAATACATTGAGAAATGTTTTCTTGTTTATTCTTCTAACTTTAATGTCATTTACTGCATTTTTAGAAAAGTAAATATATAATAACGTTGTTTTGTAACTTTCCATTTTCTAAATAAAGAATGTAAAAAAAAAAAGAATACATTAAGAAAATCACCATCAGTACAGCAATACATCACCAGAATCACCATCAGTGCATCAATACAGCACAACAATCACTGTCAGTACAGGAATACATCACTGTATACAGTAAGTAACAATAAAGTCTACACTTGTGTGTCTATGTGTGTGTATGTACAGTATGTCTGTATAGATATCTATGTGTATGTGTTTCTATGTATATGTGTGTGTATATTTGCGCAATGGTCAGGGCAATTCCAGATTTTCTGCTGCCTGAGGCGCAAATTGAAATGGCGCCTCTATTTCCAGTGTAATTTAAACCTACAGCGAACAAGCACAGTGCCATCATTTTTTGGGGGGTTTGCTTTTACAGTATTCATTTTTATTTAACTTTCTTAGTGGATAAACCTGCGATCGCCTAAAAGCGTGTACTATATTCCGCAATTCTACAGAACTGCAACATTTAGACCAAATCACTGTGTCCTATGGTGAATACACCATAAGAACCACCATCAGTGCAGGAATACAACAAATACAACCCCAGAACCATCATAAGTACTTGAATGCACTACCGGAAGCATCATCAATATAGAATACATTGAGAAATTTGTTTTCTTGTTTATTCTTCTAACTTTAATGTCATTTACTGCATTTTGAGAAAAGTAAATATATAATAACGTTGTTTTGTAATTTTCCGTTTTCTAAATAAAGAATTTAAAAAAAAAAGAATACATTGAGAAAATCACCATCAGTACAGCAATACATCACCAGAATCACCATCAGTGCATCAATACAGCACAACAATCACTGTCAGTACAGGAATACATCACTGTATACAGTAAGTAACAATAAAGTCTACACTTGTGTGTCTATGTGTGTGTATGTATAGTATGTCTGTATAGATATCTATGTGTATGTGTTTCTATGTATATGTGTGTGTATATTTGCGCAATGGTCAGGGCAATTCCAGATTTTCTGCTGCCTGAGGCGCAAATTGAAATGGCGCCTCTATTTCCAGTGTAATTTAAACCTACAGCGAACAAGCACAGTGCCATCATTTTTTGGGGGGTTTGCTTTTACAGTATTCATTTTTATTTAACTTTCTTAGTGGATAAACCTGCGATCGCCTAAAAGCGTGTACTATATTCCGCAATTCTACAGAACTGCAACATTTAGACCAAATCACTGTGTCCTATGGTGAATACACCATAAGAACCACCATCAGTGCAGGAATACAACAAATACAACCCCAGAACCATCATAAGTACTTGAATGCACTACCAGAAATATCATCAATATAGAATACATTGAGAAATTAGTTTTTTTTGTTTATTCTTCTAACTTTAATATCATTTACTGCATTTCTAAATAAATAATTTTTTTTTTAAAGAATACATTGAGAAAATCACCATCAGTACAGCAATACATCACCAGAATCACCATCAGTACATCAATACAGCACAACAACCACCGTCAGTACAGGTATACATCACCAGAAGCACCATCAGTACAGGAATACAGCACTCAAATCACTATCAGTACATGAAAACATTACCAGAATAACTATCAGTATATGAATGCATCACCAGAAGCACTACTAGTACATGAATACATCACCAGAACTATCAGTACGTGAATGCATCACCATCCTCAGGTCGTCTCTGCAAACTTCCCTCTTTTTCAGTCTTCTGCAGCTCAACCTGACATGGTTGCCTTAAAAATCTTCAGTATAATTATAATGCTCTTGAGTAAGAATACCTACTCATATTGTGCCCCTGAATAAAAATTAACCCTCCCTAGGCACCCTGCACACAATATTACTCAAGCACTGTCCTTGCTGTGGTACAGTGCCTCCACATTGAACTCTTTTATAAAGTATTGCCTCCACACTATCAACCCACGGTTGGCCCTTATGAACAATAACGTTCACACCGTCCCCCGTGATGAACAATAACCTCTACATTGTTCACCCTTTCTGTTCCCACTGCCGGACCAGCCCACCTGGTATTGGCCCGATGGCCAGTCTGGCTCTGCTCTTGGGTAGTGATATTTTGCTTAGAGTCGCCACAGACAGCCGCCTATGGTGAGATAGTACTCTCGCGTCTGTGAATGTGTCTGTGTATTTATGCACAGTATATGTCTGTATCTTTCTATATATGTGTATCTGTGTGTGTATTTGTGTCTGTGAATATGTGTATGTATATGTGTGTATGTGTTTGCTCTGTATATTTAAATGTGTTTGTGTATCTGTATAATATTAGAATCTATCTGTGCCTGTCGGCGTATAAATGTGTAAATGCGTCTGTGTCTATGTATATGTGTCTGTGTATAGGTGTCCGTCTATTTATACAGTATTATGCAAAAGTTTTACAAGAGGTGCGAAACGAATTCTGCAAAGTAAAAAAGTGTTAATAGTTTATTTTTATCAATTAGCGAAATACAAGCGAATGAATAAAAGAAAAATCTAAATCTAATCAATATTTGGTGTGACCGCCTGTCGCCTTCATCACTTCTTCCAGTTACACTTGTACTCAACTATTGAAGGATCTCAGGAGAAGATTGTTCCAAACATCTTGGAGACCTGACACCAGATCTGTATGAGGCTTGTGCGGATCCTTCAATCTCTTCATGTGATCCCAAATGACAAGCGTCTCTAGTAGAATTTCTGTTGTTTTGAAGTCAAAGGGCGGTCACCGAATATTGCTAGTTCATTTTGTATTTTCTCAGTTGATCAAAATAAACTATTATCACTTCCGTTTTCAAAAGCATTCTTACTTAGCAGCATTTTTTTCCACGCTTGCGGAAAAATTTTGCCTTGAACAAAGTGGCGTAACTTGAAACTCATGGGCCCCGATGCGAAAGCTCCAACGGGGCCCCCAAATATTTTAAATCTTTAATAGCTATAGTCTTTTTCTATAGGCCAAAGGGACTTCTAGGGCCCCCTAGTCTCCAGGGCGGAGGTACAGGACATAGACGCCATGGGGTCTTCCGCAAAATATGAAAAAACACAGAGGTCATTATACTTAATGGATGTTTGTTTCTACATTCAACCTGTGCTGCTTGTACTGTATATATGTGTCCGCTGTGAATATATAGTATATGTGTGTATGTGACTGTATATATGGTATACAGTCATGGCCGAAAGTGTGGGAACCCTTGAAATTGTTCCAGAAAATGAAAAATTTAACCCATAAAATTGTTACAATTAAACATTTTTTATACACAAGAAAAAAGAAAAAAAAAGGCAAATTGGACATAATTTCACACTAAACTTCAAAAATAAGCCTGACAAAATTGATGCACCCTCAACTTAATATTTGCTTGCACCCTTTGGAAATACCATCAATGGCTTCCAATAACCATCAACAAGCTTCTTACACCTCTCAACTAGAATTTTGGACCACTCTTCTTCTACAAACTGCTCCAGGTCTCTCATATTTCGCCTTCTCTCAACAGCAATTTTAAGATCTCTCCATAGGTGTTCAATGGGATTTAGATCTGGACTAATTGCTGCCGCTTCAGAACGCTCCATAACTTTGTTTCCATCCATTTCTGAGTGATTCTTGAAGTATGTGTGGGGTCATTGTCCTGCTGGAAGACCCATGTCAAATTTCTGACACTGAGCACTAAATTGACACCCAAAATCCTGTAATGATCTTTAGATTTCATGAGGCAGCAAAACAACCCCAAAACATCTTTGAACCTCCACCATATTTGACTGTAGGTACTGTGTTCCTTTTTTTTTGTAGGCCTCATTCTGTTTTCAGAAAACTGTAAAATGATGCACTTTATCAAAAATCCCTATCTTGGTCTCATCTGTCCACAAGACTCTTTCCCACAAGGATTTTGGCTTACTCACGTACATTTTGGCAAACTGCAATCTCGCTGTTTAAGTCTCTGTGTCAGTAGTGGAGTCCTCCTGGGTCTCCTGCCATAGCGTTTAATTTAATTCAAATGTGGACAGATACTTTAGGCAAATACGAGTGCTTCTCACTAAATTTGAATATCATTAAAAAGTTAATTTATTTCAGTTTTTCAATACAAAAAGTGAAACTGATATTATATAGAGTCACTACAAACAGAGTGATCTATTTCAACTGTTTATTTCTGTTAATGTTGATGATTATGGCGGGTGATGCAAATTTTCTGAGCTTTATAAAAACCCAACCTCCTCTAACCTTGTGCCAACAAACAGCAGCCATTGATTCTTCTAACCAGCTGCTTAGCACTCTGAAAATGAAAATGGGTAAGGCCCACAAAGCAGGAGACCTTCAGAAAGATATAGCAGACTCTGGGGTTGTGGTACATTGTTCTACTGTTCAGAGACACCTGCACAAATATGGCCTTAAAGGGAACCTGTCACCCCCCCCCCCCCCCCCCAGGGCGTTTTAAGTAAAAGAGCGACCTTCAGCAGCACTAAAGCTGCATTCCGTGAAGGTGGCTCTTATGTTTAGCATCCCTAGGAATTCTGAAATATTCACCTTTATAAATTGCCCGCCATACCTCTATTGTGTCCAGAAAGGTTTGTCTTCTCCCCCAGTGTCAACCGCCTCTGAGACATCAATCATCCCCCTGTGTCCTGCAGGCGCCGCCTCCTCTCTGTCGTGACGTCACTGGCGCCTTCGTGTAGCTGAGGCCCCAGATCCCGCCCCGCAGTGTGTTATGATGTATTCACACTGCGGGGCTGGGAATCTGGTGCCTGCACAGTGGAGCGGGTCACCGTGCGCCATTGAAGATAGTGCCGAAGTCTCACGAGACTTCATAAATCTCGTGAGACTTCGCCACTATCTTCAGTGAAGCACGGTGACACGCTCCACTGCGCAGGCGCCAGATTCCCAGCCCGCAGTGTTAATATATCATAACACATTGCGGGGCGGGATCTGGGGCCTCCGCGGTGCGCAGGCGCGATATCTTGATGTAAGTTCCTGGGCAGCGCGCGCGGCGCATGCCAGAGAAATAATTGCAGAACACAGGCGCCGGGCATGTATTTTGAACACAGAAGGAGGGACTTGATTGACGTCTCAGAGGCGGTTGACACCGGGGGAGAAGAAATACCTCCTGGACACAATATAGGTATGGCGGGGAATTTATAAAAGTGAATATTTCAGCATTCCTAGGGATGCTAAACATAAGAGCCACCTTCACAGAATGCAGCCTTAGTACTGCTGAAGGTGGCTCTTTTACTTAAAAACGCCCTGGGGGGGGCGACAGTTTCCCTTTAATGGAAGAGTCATCAGAAGAAAACCTCTCCTGCATCATCACCATAACATTCAACAACAGAAGTATGCAAAAGAACATCGAAACAAGCCTGATGCATTTTGGAAACAAGTCCTGTGGACTGATGAGGTTAAACTATAAATCTTTGGCCACAATGATCAAAGGTACCGTATGTGTAGAGAAAAACAGACACAGAATTTCCGGAAAAAAAACACCTCGCCAACCATGAAGCATGGGGGTGGATCAATCATGCTTTGGGGTTGTGTTGCAGCCAATGGCACAGGGAACATTTCATGGGTAGAGTGAAGAATGAATTCAATTAAATTTCAACTACCGTAATTCTTGCAAACATAACACCGGTCTGCCCGCAGCTTCCAGCATCTCTGCTAATGGTCTCCTGTCTGCTATCTGTGTCCTGCATATCACACCTGTCTGCTGCACCAACACCCACGGACTGTTTGCCCACCTGGACCCACCTCACCTAGTGAGCCCTTGACAGTATCTATGTACATGTATGTATGTCCCAGTACAAATCCCCTATATATTGAGATGGATCTTAAGACTTTTTTTGGACTTCACTTTGCCAGTAAAGAGGCTGTACTCTACTATAGACTTCTGAGTTAATAGAAACGGAATCCTCACTCAGTGCCCGTATGTATTAGCAAGACTAGAGAGCGACTACAAAGCAGTGACCCAGGAGAACCAGAGCTTTGTAGGTAATGTATGTAATATATTAGCAAGGTGTAAATATTACAAAGATATATTGTACAGGATTTATCTTTAAAAGGTTTGTCAACTTTGAACAATCCAGGTTTTTTTTAAAGCAATTAAATGTAATCTGTAGAAATTTAGCAAGTGCTCAATTTATCTGCAGCACCTCCGCAGGACAAGTAAAGTATTACACAATTCCAAAATAACTTAATTGGCTGCCCATGTGATCGGATGACATGCTAGAATTTCTGGAAAGATGCTTTTGATTGGAGAACATGCTAGAATTTCTAGAGACAGAGATGCTTTTGATAAAGATTGGGGTCTTATATGTCTCCCCCTCCTTTCTTTTAATTTTTTTTTTTTTTTTTGCAAAAATAACAGTTGGATATGAAATATAACATGTTCTCTTTAATTACACATTAATTTATAGAGACACTTAAGGTCTATGTGTACGATCATAGGTAAATTTATATGAGAGGGTCAGGAAATGCCTGTCACGTGTGATAAAGGATTTGTTATGACTGCAGCACAGAGGTGTTAAAGGTTGTGCCAAAACCACAATTAAGGTGGGAGACATGTTGAAGCTTAAGGGCACCATGCTACAAATTAGCAGCTGGAAAGATTACACTGACAGCATCTTCCAAAGACTGAGCAAATATTTATTTTCTGAATGTCCTGAGCCAAGTATGTAAGGGTACCGTCACACAGTGAAATTTTGATCGCTACGACGGCACGATTCGTGACGTTCGAGCGATATATCTGTGACGTTCGAGCGATATCGCAATGTCTGACACGCTCCTGCGATCAGGGACCCCGCTGAGAATCGTACGTCGTAGCAGATCGTTTGAAACTTTCTTTCGTCGTCTAGTGTCCCGCTGTGGCGGCATGATCGCATGGTGTAACATATATCGTATATGATGTGCGCATAGTAACCAACGGCTTCTACATCGCACATACGTCATGAAATTATCGCTCCAGCGTCGTACATTGCAAAGTGTGACAGCAGTCTACGACGCTGGAGCGATATTGTTACGACGCTGGAGCGTCACAGATCGTACCGTTGTAGCGATCAAAATTTCACTGTGTGACGGTACCCTAAGTGTAGGTCAAGGAGGCTTCGTGGGGCCCAAAGGGGCCCTAGAGTTAACCATGGGTAATGTGGGTGACAGTAATCAGTATTTGTTACTTAAGACTGGGTCAAGGTTTGTAGTGGCTCTTGGGTCAAACATTTGGTGGATCCTCCATTCCATTTCTCGTTTCAAATACCCCACTTGACCCCCAATTGCAGCTACAAATAGGTAAGGTGGCCATGTTGAAATCTGATCCATCAGTGCAAAAATTTACTGGACCATTGTAAAAAAAATTCCCAGGTGACCATAATCATGGATGGACACCTGAAAGGGTCTGTGATTTGAGACGTAACAAGAATAGATGTGAACCCTGAAAATTTAGTGACAGGATGGTTTAGTAATTCAGTGGTTGGAGAACCTCTCTTGCTTGACTTTTTTATTGTTTTATTTATGCATTGCTTATGTAGCACCATCATTACTCCACTAAATTTCCTATCAGTATGTCTTGGGAGGAAACCCAAGCAAACATGGGGAGAACCTACAAACTCCTTGCAGATGTCATCCTTGGTGGCATGTGAACCCAGGACTAAAGTGCTGCAAAGCAACAATGCTGACCACTGAGCCACCGTGTTGCCCCAAATATTGATCTCCACAAGTGATGAACTTTGAGTCTCATCAGCCACCGGTTAACAAAAAAAAGCTGAAGAACCAGGAGAACAAAGCAGACGGTTCTCATCATCGGAGCTACTAATTATTACTCTACAGCCCAAACATCTGGATCTAAATGACCCTTCAGGCGTAAACACCAAGAGCACTAATTACCGAGTGTCTACAAGTCTACGTGCTTTTCTGTATCTGGTTATTGACCGTGTGGGTCTGTGATGGGTTAGTCTGGACTGAAACCTTTTATTGTACAGTCAGTAGATTTCATTGGGAATAATGACAAAAATTACACATAAATCCAACAGAATATGAATTTTCTTTTAGCAAATCCCAGAACTGTAGTAATGTCGACAATTTAAGTTTTTATTTATTAAATGGTATCTTTTGCCAAGTCAAGACCCCTCTTAATATGAACCCTTTAGAGATGTCATATTAAAGGGGACCTTTCGCTGCATTTTGTACTTTTTAACCTGCTCCAATTTGCGCTACTGATTCTGGATCAGTTTTTCTTTTTCTTCTGTGCCCCTCTGTTATCCCCCTGGTAATAATAGTGCAAATTTTCCCTTTCACCAATTGGGTGTAAACACAGAACTTCTCTGTGGTTGCGGCTGTGTTCTGATTGGCTAGCGTTAATGAAGAAAAACCACCCCTTCCCTCAAAAAATGTCTTTGGTATACGCCCAGTTGGTTGAAGGAAGATTTGCACCGTTATTACTGGGGGGGAGGGGGAAGGGCATAACTTTGGAACGCAGGGGCACAGAAGAAAAAGAAAAACTGAATCGGAATCAGTGGAGCGGCCGCAATTGGAAGAGTTACTCAACTATGTAAAAAAAAAACTAATACGTAACTTGGAAATTGTGTGAAGAAATAGTCCCTCTTATGCCATGTTCACATTCACATTGTGACTATTCTTCCTAAATGCTGTTGTGGATGCCACGTATGAAAGATACCCCTGGTGTCAGTCCGCTGCATCCTGTTCACTTAAAAAGGGGACTTGCAGGATCCGCAGTGGTTTTCCCATTTTGTCAGGATCACGGCATGCAGATCTATTCTTTACAGATCTGTGGAGACTGCTAATGGAGGTTTTTAGCAGCAATTTTACTTCTAGTAGCTCTGAGCATTACCAAAACACTTGTGTATTAGGCTTCTTCACCCCGGTGACTCTTTTGAAGAGAACCATTGTGACCTAACCCTGCCAGACTAATAGGGCTCCATAAAGGGCTGGAACAATCCACATATGTTAACTAGAGCTTTAGATGGATTGTTGAACAATCACAATGATCCGTCATCTCCATTGTTCTCAATTAAAGGGATCAGTCTACGTTCTCTTACTCTTTTTAAATTTTTCTTCATAGATAGTATTTTTTTTTTACCAATTTTTATTACTTCGATATTCATCAAGAAAATATGGATTTGATGTTGAAGTGTTCACATATATATGGCCATGTAATAGATGTGTATCTGCAGGTGGGTTTACACTTCTGCCCATAACAAGTGCTGATCTTATAAAAAGTAGATCAGCACCCATTTACACATGAGCCTATACAATGAGTAGATTGTTAATATATTGGATTAACGTCGTACGAACCCGCCGATACCGGCCAGTTAATCTAAATCTCTAATGTGTATGGAGGTCTCCCGATTCTTCTCCGACAGATGATGTAGGGGCAGAAAAGGATCTGGCAAATCCAATTTCGGACTGCTGATCCTGTTGTTCTCTATGATTTAAGGCTACGTCATATGAGCCAGGCAATGGATATCTGAGAGAGAACACAGGAGCGCGCGGCCGGATAACCCCTGTGTATGGAAAGTTGGGAGAGATAGCGGTCAGACGAACCATTGTTCGTTAAATGCCATTTTACATTCTGCAACCTTAACTCTTTCTGCAATTTCCAGAAGCTCCCTTCTGACTTATTACCTGCAGTAAAGCGTCCTCCTTCTCATAACAATGACGCCCAGTTAACACTTTCTAAGTACACAAGATGTGCAAATGGCAATTTCTAAGCTCTCTGCCCTCCGGAGGAGACTGAAAAAGTAATAAAGACTACATGTAATTAACTGATGTGTCAGGAACTAGAACTCGTGCTACAGCTTGGATCTAAGTAGTGGCACATGGCCGTCATTTCTTAGGCGCTCCTGATGTCTAAACTGTCAGGTCCAATTATAAGCCCTTTACACCAAGCAATGTGCCGAACTGTGATCTCCTTCTCTACTCCTCTCTCATCTCTTCCTCCCACAACCGCATCCAAGACTTCTCCCGTGCTTCCCCCATACTCTGGAAGTCTCTACCCCAACACATCAGGTTCTCGCCTACCACGGAAACCTTCAAAAGGAACCTTACTCACCTCTTCCGACAAGCCTACAAACTGCAGTGATCCCCAGTCTACTGAACCGCCGCATGACCAGCTCTACCCTCTCCTAGTGTATCCTCACCCTTCCCCTGTAGACTGTGAGCCCTCGCGGGCAGGGTCCTCTCTCCTCCTGTACTTGTGTGTGCCTTGTTTTACTCATGTTTATTGTACTTGTCTATATCTGCCCTGTTCACATGTAAAGCGCCATGGAATAAATGGCGCTATAAAAATGTTTAATAAAAATAGTAATAACTTTGACAGGTTGGTGCAGCTGTTAAAGCCATACAGTCCTATTACTGACGTGCACTCCAAAATAGCCAGAATGTGCTAAAGGTCTTCTTTTCCAGCCAATGTCTATCTATGCAAAGGTATATCCTCTGCTTGAGATCCTCCATATAGACCCACCATATCCCTAGATCACTTTCCTCAGTCTGCCACCTGCCTTTGACCCTATGCCTGTTACACTTGCTGCAAGAATTTTGCTAGCCCTGAACTTTATCTACCCAATACTGAAACTTGTGTCATCTGACTGTCCTCATATCAGTGGATTTCAATGAAGACAACTCTAGGGGTTAAATCCTCTTGAAGAGATTAAGAGTGAAAAATGCACAATATCTTAAATTCTGCTCCCTGGTTTAGCCCACATCCAAATCCATAGAAACACAGGTACTCTGACACTGTGGTAAGCCTCATGTCCGCACTGAATGGCAGAGAACATCCCAGAAAAACTTCCGCTTACCGGGAACACCCCATGAGACCTGCTGTATACCGGGAACATCCCACAAGACTAGCTGTATATGTAGACCAGACCACAATACCTGCCATATATCGGGAACAGACCACAAAAGATTATGTCTATTTAAAACACCCCACAGGACTCTTTCTATATGAGGAACACCCTAGGAGACATCACATCTACCAGAAACACCTCACAAGACCTGTTGCATAAAGGGAACACCCTACAAGATTTGCCGAAAATACCTCAAAAGACCTGTCGCATACTGAGAACACCCCACAAGATCTGCCGTTTACTGGAAACAGTCCGCTAGACCTGTTGTATACCGGGAACACTCCACAAGACTTGCCATATATCGAGAACACCTTACAAGACCTGTTGTATATTGGGAACACCCAACAAGACCCGTCATTTACTGGTACCAACCCACTAGTACTGGTAACCACCCTACAAGAACCGCCATATGCCGGGAACTTCCTGTTACGCCAAAGGCCGACTGTTATGCCAGAGATGGTGGTGGACAAGAGTGGACCCACTGGACCGTGACGCCCCGGAAGAGACACGCGCTGGGAACCAGACCAGGAAGAAGCGGAGGCAGGAGCGACGACTGCTGAGGAAGAAGGAGCAGCGAGCGCGGCGTCGGCAGGGACAGCCCCGGGACCGGCGGAGGTAAGTATAGTGGTAACACTTCCCACAAAACTTGCCGTTCACAGGGAACACCCTACAAGAATTGCCATACACCAGGAACACCTGAAATATGCTGGGAACACCCCACAAAACCTGCCGTATGCTGGGAAGACCCCAAAATCTTTCGTACATCAGTAACACACCCAACAAGACCTGCCAAGAACACCTGACAAGACCTGTAATATAGTAGTAACACCCCACAAAACCTACCATATACCAGAATATCCCACAAGGCCTATTGTATACCGGGAACACCCCACAAGATGTGGCGCATATCGGGAAAACCCCAAAAGACCTGCAATATACAGCAACATATCTCAACACCTGCCTTATACCGAGAACACCCCACAACCCCTGCTATATACTGTGAACACCCCATAAGACTTACTGTTACTAAGAATACCTAAAAAGACATGCCATACACCATGACCACCCCCAAAGACCTGCCGTAGACACGGAACAACTCATCAGACCTAACGTTTACTGGGAACAACCCACAACACTTGCCGTTTACCATGAACACCTCAGAAGACCTACAATATACTGGTAGAACCCCATAAGACTTGCCCTATACTGGGAACACCCCACAAGACCTAATGTTTGTCATGAACACCTAACAAGACTTGCTAAATAGCAGGAACACCCCACAAAACCCACCATAGACCAGGAACACCCTATGAGACTTGCCATATATTGTGAACGCACCACAAAGCCCACTGTATACCAGGAACACATCATAGACACTGTAAGACCTGGCCTTTACTGGGAAACCCCCTTAAGAGATCTGACATATACTGGAGACACCTCTACAAACTTCTTTGCTTTCCAAGATCTCCTCTTTTGTACAGATAACATAAAAGAAACGATATCCCGTTTATTTGCACCACTAGTGTGTACAAGGAACAATCCTACAGGTAAAGGATCGAGCAGTCCTCAGAATTTGCTCAGCCTCCTCTATATACGGTAAATCTGTACAAAGAGTTTCTCCAACTATTTACTAACAGATTAAAAAATTGCCTTTTTCCCCCCAAGCCGCTGACCTCCTGTAGAGGATGACGCTCCAGCAACTGGTGGACTAAGAACTCATTTTGATCTTTAATGTTTTTATCCATTGACTTCTATGGGGGAAACTATAAATATTAATTTTTGGGATTAATTTCCTTCACTTTTTGTTGGTGCTGAGCTAAAATGATGCCTGTGAAAGCTCGATAAGTTGTCCCAAGAAATGCCTCAGTTGCTTGATAACCATGACATGAGTCCTACAAACTACAGTAAGGAAGACCCTGATAAATGATGAATCTGGTCCTATTAACCCCGGGGCCATAATACCCTGCTCCCGTTGTGTGGACTGTACAAGGTGACATTTATCGGATCTCATTCATCAGAACTTTCCTACAGTAAAAGGTTTTTTTTTTGCACATAGCAACCTAAGCTCAACTTTCATTTTACCATAGCAACCAGAGTCCAGCTTTCATTTTACCATATCAGCCAATCAGAACCTAGCTTTCATTTTACCATAGAAACCAGTCAGAGCCCAGATTTCATTTTACCATAGCAACCAATCAGAGCCCAGCTTTCATTTTCCCATATCAGCCAATCAGAGCCCAGCCTTCATTATACCATAGAAACCAATCAGAGCCCAGCTTTCATTTTACTGTAGCAACCAATCGGAGCCCAGCTTTCGCTTTACCATAGAAACCAATCAGAGCCCAGCTTTCATTTTACCATAGCAATCAGTTGGAGCCCAGCTTCCACTTTACCATAGCAACCAACCAGAGCCCAGCTTTAATTTTACCATGGCAGCCAGTTAGATCTCAGCTTTCACTTTGGAACAGGAACCAAAATTAGCTTATATTTTTCCCTAGCAACCAGTCAGCTAAACTTTAATTTTACCATAGCAACCAGTTATAACTCACTTATTATTTGACTATAGCAACCAGAGCTCATCTATCATTCTACCATAACACTAGTCAGAACTCACCTATCATGTTACCATAGCAACCAAAAATCAGATTCCATTTTATCATATCAACCAGTCAGAACTAACCTAACATTTTATCATTGTAACCAAAGTTCATCTATCATTTTACCATAGCAACCAGTCAGAGCTCATTTTTATTTTATCATAGCAATGTAAGAATTAAAGGAGGATCGTTGTCTTCTTACTACCAGTAGAGTGTTTTTCTATGTAGTGCAGACAGTGGCGGATTATAATGAGGTCAATCTGGGCGGTAGCCCAGGGCCCAGTGGTGTGGGGGGGCCCTGGGCTACCGCTGAGATTGACCTCGGCCGCCATCAGGGCCTTACTGCCCTGACTGGCATATGGGGCACGGTGGGCAGAGGGGGCCTGCATCGGGCCCCGTCTCATCTGCTCACCAGGCCCCTACAGGCGCTGCGGCAGTTTAACGCTATTGACGTGCGGGCCCGTGCCCACACGTCAATAGTTAACAGCCGCCAGCCAATTGGAGGCTGGCAGCTGACGACAGCCGCAGCACTCACGTCGCCGGCATCTGATGTGATTGTCAGTAGAGCCGCGAGTGTGCGCTTCAGCTGCGTGGAGGGAGCTTCGCCGCAGGAGCGCGGCCAGGTGAGAAGAACTTTTTTTTTTTTTTTTAATTGAGAGCAGCGATCCGGGGGGGCCAGGGCAGAATGCTGGAGACACTGGGGACAGAGATGCTGGACACAGATCAGGGCAGGGGTGCTGGACACAGATGGGGCAGAGATGCTGGACACACTGGGGGCAGAGATGCTGGACACACTGAGGGCAGAAATGCTGGACACAGATGGGGCAGAGATGCTGGACACACTGGGGGCAGAAATGCTGGACACAGATGGGGGCAGAGATGCTGGACACACTGGGGGCAGAGATGCTGGACACACTGGGGGCAGAAATGCTGGAGACACTGGGGGCAGAAATGCTGGACACAGATGGGGGCAGAATGCTGGACACACTGGGGGCTGAATGCTGGAGATACTGAGGGCAGAAATGCTGGACACTCTGGGGGTAGAAATGCTGGAGACACTGGGGACAGAAATGCTGGAGACACTGGGGGCAGAAATGCTGGAGACACTGGGGGCAGAAATGCTGGAAACACTGGGGGCAGAATGCTGGACACATTGGGGGCTGAATGCTGGACACACTGGGGGCAGAAATGCTGGACACACTGGGGGCAGAATGCTGGACACACTGGGGGCTGAATGCTATAGATACTGAGGGCAGAAATGCTGGACACTCTGGGGGTAGAAATGCTGGAGACACTGGGGACAGAAATGCTGGAGACACTGGGGGCAGAAATGCTGGAGACACTGGGGGCAGAAATGCTGGAGACACTGGGGGCCGAAATGCAGGAGACACTGGGGGCCAAAATGCTGGAGACACTGGGGGCCGAAATGCTGGAGACATGGGGGGCTGAATGGAGATACAAGGCAGAATGGAGATACGGGGCAGAATGGAGATACGGGGCAGGATTGGAGACAGATCGTGCAGGATCATGGGGCAGGATGGATACGATGGAGACAGATGGGGCAGGATGGGGAGATCATATGGGGCAGAATGGATACTCATGAGGGCAGGATGGGAGAACATATGGCTGAAGCCAGGAATGAGACACACAGGGGCCACATTGGGGAATATTATTACCATAGGGACTAATTTAGGGATATTACTGCAGTGATGTATTTATTTTATTTTTTGAGGACACTGTTTTAAATGAGGGGGCGGTCCTGTTACTGTGTAGAGTGACACTATGTTGCCTCTTTTTCTTCATGTGGTGTAATGTAGTTGGGAATAATTAAGTAATGTGTTCTGCAAGCGGAGCTAGAGATAACTGAGTTATTTCCTGATGAGCCCTGCCTGGAAGAAGTGATGGCGGTCTGTGCTGGATGAAAGATGAAAGACTTCACCTAGAGATGTCACATGTGAGTCAGTGTGTTACCTATACACTGACACTATACACTGTATACTATATACAGAGCTCCTGTGTATAATGTCACCAGTGATACTGTATAACCTCTACACAGACACTGCATACTAAGTACAGATCTCCTGTGTATAATGGCAGTTATGGTGATAGTATTGTTTTTTTTTATTACTGATCAGTATTGCAGTATTAGGTCATTATGTGGTGGTAATATGTGGTCTGGACATGGTGTTGTGGTATTTGTTACTTGTATGTGCTATTTGGTCACTTTGTGGTGGTAATATGTGGTCTGGTCATGGTGCGGTGGTATTTGTTCCTTGTATGTGATATTATTCGGTCACTATGTGGTGGTAATATGTGGTCTGGTCATGGTGCGGTGGTATTTGTTCCTTGTATGTGATATTATTCGGGCACTGGTGGTAATATGTGGTCTGGTCATGGTGTTGTATTTGTTCCTTGTATATGATATTATTGGTCATTTTAAAAATTGAAAAATAAATAAAAATATACCTAAATTGTATTGCATATTTTAAAAAATGTTTGATAGGTTACAATAGAGTAGGGCCCGGCCAAAAGTGTCTACCGTGTTATGATAGCGGCTTGAAAAATCTTTTGGCCAAAACATAAGCTGCCGCCTATATGTGTGATCTGGTGATGTTAACTGTTAATGTGTGATAGGTGAGAAGTGGAGTTTCACTCAGCAACTATTTTTCTGGAATAATCTGGTTCAGGTATATGATGACCCCGTCACATGACCCCGTCACATGACCGGGGGGCCCACAGAGTCTGAACAGCCCGGGACTACTACCCTTAATCCACCCCTGAGCGCAGAAATGTTGTGTGTGAATGTGTTCAAGGTGCCGACTGCTTTTCTGGGCATTTTGTGGAACTTTGTGTTTCAACAATAAGGTGTGAACTTGGTTTGATGTGGAAGGGGCATAAATACAGTATCTGAAAAAAAAAAACCACACTGACGTGTTCAGACACCTGTAATGGTGCAGATGTCCAGGAGAGGATTGTGAGAAGTCCAAGGAAATAAATGCAGAAATGTACCCAGCAGACGCAGAACAACATGTCCCCCAAAACTGAAATCACCTCATTTGACTCAGCAATGAGGGGGTTAAAGATGGGGATCAACAGACGCATGGGGCAGCTTGGCTACTGGGTACAATGATAGACGGCCATTGTATCTTCTCGTATATCATTCTTCCATTTTCCTGTACAAACCACAAAAGGAAAACCGGACCCTGTTTTTCGTCGTCCACCTTTCATGAAGTGATGTGGATTCCATGTCTAACGTAATCCAGTTAAGGGCAGCCAGTGTAATAATCTGCTTATTTCCACCTCCAGAGATAGAGAACTGTTCAACTGAGAAACCCTAACCCCATAGACTGTATATAGCATTATTGGTTTTGCCCTGCGGGGGGCTGACGGGGAATCCCACCGAGGTCCACTTGTGTCCAGATCTAGTTGTGATCTGGATGTTTGCTCTGCAGGTGCATGGTGCCTGTGTGATTACTGGAGGTCATTTGCACCAAACATTTACAAAAGGGATGGGGTCAGCAGTGTTCCCCAAGGCCGATCCTCAAGAGCCACCAACAGGTCATGTTTTCAGGATTTCCATAGTATTGCACAGGTGATAATTGCATCACCTGCACAGGCAAGCATTCACTGACCTGTGTAATACTAAGGAAGTCCTCAAAACATGACCTGTTGGTGGCTCTTGAGGACCGGAGTTGGGGAACACTGGGTTAGAGGGTTCATTCATTCACCCCTTGAGGTGAAAAACTATTCATACTCTGAGAACTTCTCCACATTTTTTCACGTTACACCCACAAACATAAATGTATGTTATTGGGATTTTATGTGATACCAACATAAAGTAGCAATTATTTGTGAAGTGTAAAAGAAATGAAACATGGTTTCCGAAATTAATTGAAAAATCTAAATCTGAAAATTGTGTTGTGCATTTGTCTTTAGGTCCCTGTAGTCTAAATAAAATCCTGAGTGACGAATGGCTTCCAGAAGTCACATAATTAGTACAATGAGGGAACTTTGGGGAAATTTATTCTTGGTATAATAACTACAGCTGTTCTGTGAAGGCCTAAGAGGTCTGTGTGAGAACATCAGGGATCAAACAGCATCATGAAAAGCAAAGAACCCACCAGACAGGTCAGGAATAAAGTCATGGAGAAGAGTAAAGCAGGGTTAGGGTATAAAAAATAGCTCAAGCTCTGAACATCTCACAGGGCACTGTTCAATATCAGTCAACAATGGAAGGAGTATGGCACAACTGCAAACCCACCAAGACATGGCCGTCCACCTACACCGACATCCCGAGAGCAAGGAGAACACAATCAGAGAAGCAGCCAAGAGGCTGGATATTATTCTATAATGTAGTGAATAACAGAGTCTCAGGATCCGTGGTAGCACATAGATCATACTCTTGTTGATCCGTTGTGGGGTGTTTTTTTTTTTTGGGGGGGGAGCATTTTTGTAGCAAAAATGGGGTTTGTATTGTATGCTGCACTTCTGTCGCAAGATTTGCAGATGGAGCAACCTCCAGTGATAGAATAAATGCTCTAAGAATATGTAGGACTATTTGCTCACTGCAAAGAAACGGACCCCTAGTTGGCTGAAACATGTAGAAATGTGGCTTATAAGATTAATTTCACACAATCCATTTTTTTATACGCCATATTTTCACTGTGCAAAAAAAAAAAAGCAGCGTTCTATAGTTCTAACAAAGAGGATGGGATCTACAAACATCATGCGCACTGTGCTTTTTCTGAAGGCTGCGTAAACTGACCTACGGTGCGTGCTTGAAACTATTTTTCTTGCGGGTACGTTGAGTTTTAGGTGCAGATTTTCTCCGTGGAATTTCATTAGATGTGGAAAATTTGCAGGTAAAAAAACCCAGACTTTTTTTGTGCATTTCTACTAAACATGATGTCAATAAAGTTTTGCCAAAGCCAAATATTAGGAAGTATCAAAAACAATACAAGACTAACTAAAAAACATGCAAAAACCACAGCGTCAAAAACACAATAAAAGCGCGGAATGTTGCCACTGGCCATGTCAACAGTGAATGGTTGCCAAACCTGAGCCCTGTGACCCTACTCCTACCTGCTGCAACCTCCGCACCTCTTCTGGTTAGTGGACCGTTGTGATGTTACTATACAGGGTTAGCCTCAGGGGCGGATTATCAGAGGGTCAATATGGGCGGTAGCCCAGGGCCCAGCGGTCTGGGGGGGCCCTGGGCTACCGCAGATTAACCCTCTGATAATCCTCTGTGACTGCCCGCCGGGCGGCGTTTATGTGCCCCCCGGACCCGGTGGGCAGAGAGAG
This sequence comes from Ranitomeya imitator, assembly GCF_032444005.1. Classification (NCBI taxonomy): domain Eukaryota; kingdom Metazoa; phylum Chordata; class Amphibia; order Anura; family Dendrobatidae; genus Ranitomeya; species Ranitomeya imitator. The sequence continues at coordinate 23,255,925 of NC_091286.1, read as the reverse complement.
GGGGCCCGCATCAGGCCCCTTCTTATCTGCTCACGGGGCCCCTTCCGGCGCTGCGGCAGTTTCCTATTGATGTGCGGGCGCGCGCCCGCACATCAATAGTTAACAACAACAGCCGCCAGCCAATTGGAGGCTGGCGGCTGATGTCGGCCGCAGCGCACACGTCGCCGGCGTCTGACGTCATTGTCAGTCGCCGGCGAGTGTGCACTGTGGCAGGGAGCTCGCCGCCTGGAGCGCGGACAGGTGAGGAGACTGCTTGTTTTTTTGTTTTTTTTTGGATCAGTTATCGGTGGACACACTGGGGGGCAATGCTGGAGGACACACTGGGGGGCAATGCTGGAGACACTGGGGCAGATTGGAGGACACACTGGGGGCAATGCTGGAGACAGTAGGGCAGATTGGACGACACACTGGGGGGCAATGCTGGAGACACTGGGGCAGATTGGAGGACACACTAAGGGCAATGCTGGAGACAGTGGGGCAGATTGGAGGACACACTAAGGGCAATGCTGGAGACACTGGGGCAGATTGGAGGACACACTGGGGGCAATGCTGGAGACAGTGAGGCAGATTGGAGGACACACTGGGGGCAATGCTGGAGACAGTGGGGCAGATTGGAGGACACTGGGGGGGGCAATGCTGGAGGACACAGTGGGGCAGATTGCTGGAGACAGTGGGGCAGATTGCTGGAGACAGTGGGGCAGATTGCTGGAGACAGTGGGGCAGATTGCTGGAGACAGTGGGGCAGAATGCTGGAGACAGTGAGGCAGATTGGAGGACACACTGGGGGGGCAATGCTGGAGACACTGGGGCAGATTGGAGGACACACTGGGGGCAATGCTGGAGACAGTGGGGCAGACTGGAAGACACACTGGGGGGCAATGCTGGAGACACTGGGGCAGATTGGAGGACACACTGGGGGCAATGCTGGAGACAGTGGGGCAATGCTGGAGACAGTGGGGCAATGCTGGAGACAGTGGGGCAGATTGCTGGAGGACACACTGGGGGCAATACTGGAGACAGTGGGGCAGATTTCTGGAGACAGTGGGGCAGATTGCTGGAGACAGTGGGGCAGATTGCTGGAGACAGTGGGGCAGATTGCTGGAGACAGTGGGGCAGATTGCTGGAGGACACACTGGGGGCAGATTGCTGGAGGACACACTGGGGGCAGATTGCTGGAGGACACACTGGGGGCAGATTGCTGGAGGACACACTGGGGGCAGATTGCTGGAGGACACACTGGGGGCAGATTGCTAAAGACACTGGGGCAGATTGCTGGAGACACTGGGGCAGATTGCTGGAGACACTGGGGCAGATTGCTGGAGACACTGGGGCAGATTGCTGGAGACACTGGGGCAGATGATTGCTGGACACACTGGGGCAATGCTGGATACACTGGGGCAGATGATTGCTGGACACACTGGGGCAATGCAGGAGACACTGGGCCAGATTGCTGGACACACTGGTGGTAATATGCTGGACACACTGGGGCAGATTGCTGGACACACTGTCTGGGGGCAATATGCTGGACATACTGGGGCAGATTGCTGGACACACTGGGGGTAATATGCTGGACACACTGGGGGTAATATGCTGGACACACTGGGGGCAGGACTGGAGGCATGGGCAGAATGTAGACACGGGGCATGATTGGAGACATGGGGCAGGTTTGGATCATGGGGCAGGATGGATACGATGGAGACAGATGGGGCAGGATGGGGAGATCATATGGTGTAGAATGGATACTCATGAGTGCAGGATGGGAGAACATATGGCTGGAGCCAGGAATGAGATAAACGGAGCCAGGGTGGGGAATATTATTACCATAGGGGCTAATTAAGGGATATTATTACTGCAGTGATGTATTTATTTTATTTTTTTAGTATACTGTTTTAAATGGGGGGGCGGTCCTGTTATTGTGCAGAGTGACACTATATCGCCTTTTTATCTTCATGTGGTGTAATGTAGAAGTTGTGAAAAATTAAGTAATGTGTTCTGCAAGTGGAGCTCGAGATAACTGTGTTATTTCCTGCAGAAACGAGTCCTGGCTGGAAGAAATGATGGCAGTCTGTGCTGGATGAAAGATGAAGGAGTTCACCTAGAGACATCACTGGTGAGTCAGTGTTACCTATACACTGACACTATACACTGTATACTATATACAAAGGTCCTGTGTACAATGTCACCAGTGATCACTGTATTACCTCTACACAGACACTGCATACTAAGTACAGATCTCCTGTGAATACTGGCACTTATGGTGATAGTATAGTATTGTGTTTTTTGTTTTTTTTATTACTGATCAGTATTGTAGTATTCAGTCACTATGTGGTGGTAATATGTGGTCTGGAAATGGTGTTGTGGTATTTGTCCCTTGTATGTGCTATTTGGTCACCAAGTGGTAATATGTGGTCTTGACATGGTGCGGTGGTATTTGTTCCTTGTATGTGATATTATTCGATCACTGTGGTTGTAATTTGTGGTCTGGTCACGGTGCGGTTGTATTTGTTCCTTGTATGTGATATTATTCGATCACTGTGGTTGTAATTTGTGGTCTGGTCACGGTGCGGTTGTATTTGTTCCTTGTATGTGATATTATTGGTCATGATATACCTAAATTGTATTGCAGATTTTAACAAATATTTAATAGGTTACAGTAGAGTAGGGCCCGGCCATTTTTCTGGAATAATCTGGTTCGGGTATATCATGACCCCCGTCTCATGACCCCCGTCACATGACCCCCGTCACATGACCCTCGTCACATGACCCCCGTCACATGACCGGGGGGGGGGCCCACAGTGTGTGAACAGCCCGGGGCCCTGGCTACCCTTAATCCACCCCTGGTTAGCCTACTAATAGGAAGACACGGCAGGGATCCCAGCAGGTGGTGGGAGGATCACAGACCACCGACATGGCCGATGAACTAGAATCCCGCCAATCTTTTTTCTCATTTCTAATAAATATATATCCTATTCCCATCCTTCCTATAAGTAATGGCTCCTGGGGGCTTAGACCATTGTCGATGGGTTCCTTCCGCACTTCCACCCCATTGATCCCCAGAAGTCTCCTGCCCATTTAGGAACTTTTAAGCATATTGGTAAATGTGTTTGTTTTCCTGTCCATACGGGTCATGGAGAGAATAGGATGTACATACTAATGGCTGTTTTCTGGAGGAATTAGTCCAGGAAGGAAGGAGAATTCGGATTAAATAATGCTAAAACCTCAGCAATGGAGCAGAAGGTACATTTTCTCCCAACCTCTGGACAAGGTACATACGTCTCGGGGATTCACGGCGTGTGGCATCTCTCTCTGTCAACACTTCCATGAATACGTCCTATTCAGACCTGCACCTGCGACATTCCCCGACCACCGCAGGGAGCGGCCAGACTGAGGGACAATACACCTGCTATACAAGGGTCAGCTCAGGCCGTATAGGAAGCCTCAAGAAAAGTTAACAGAAACTTGCTCCTGTCATCATGACCACATAGATTACATATATTATATTCCGATCCTATAAAAAACATGATGCATCTTGCATTAAAAAAATCAAGAGTTTAGGTGCCTTAAAATTGAGAATAAGTCCCATATGTATTTGTATTTTTTATTTTTTATTTTATTAGCACTCAATGCCAGGCAGCTGCTGCAAAAGCAGATACAATTTTAGGTTGCAGAAAAAAAAATCTAAACTGTAATTGTAATTTAATATAAATGATGCAAGGATGCAAAGATACAATATTGGTCAGCATTTATGTGAGGGTGAACTAGAGACATGGGTTTATCATGATCCATGGAACTACATTGAATGCCGACCATTGAATCTCATTTTATTGTCCTGCCGCCACGATGTTGCTACATTATGGACAAGTCACTGCGATACCGGTGAAGACCGCACTGGTGACAGGTAAAGGCCGAGTGAGGATTTTTTAATTATTATGTGTTACATATATTTATTATGCTTTTCGTTCTGGAGAGACCTCCGAGCAGCATAATAGAATTTTTTTTGTCTATATTTCTTCTAGTTTTGCACTTCTGATCAAGGAAGTAAAATGTCTCCACCTAGTGAAATTGGGTGCTCGCTACAATTACTGGTGACATTTCTGGTATAGTCAGCTCTTGGACCCGCTACTATTGGGAGAATGGGGTGCTCTGACACCCTGGGTAAGACGGCCATTTTCTGGTAGTGACTGAATAGAGACATACTTCTCGTGGGCACATAGCCTTGTGCCAATAGCATGAATCGCTCTACCAACCGCACACAAGAGGATCCACGAGGAAGGACTGAGTGCATGACATGAGCATGTGCGACCACCAGGACCGGACATTTATTATGGGCTTTAAGATTAAACAGTTGAACAACTTTGGACCAGAACTCAAGCTAATTACTTTGCAGCAGGGTAAAAATACTCGTCTTAGCATTTTTGAGATATACACTGCTCAAAAAAATAAAGGGAACACTAAAATCCCACATCCTAGATATCACTGAATGAAATATTCCAGTTGCAAATTTTTATTCATTACATAGTGGAATGTGTTGAGAACAATAAAACCTAAAAATGATCAACGTAAATCACAACTAATATCCCACAGAGGTCTGGAGTTGGAATGATGCTCAAAATCAAAGTGGAAAATTAAGTTACAGGCTGATCCACCTTCAATGGAAATGCCTCATGACAAGGAAATGATGCTCAGTAGTGCGTGTGGCCTCCACGTGCCGGTATGATCTCCCTACAACCCCTGGGCATGCTTCCGATGAAGCGACAGACGGTCTTCTGAGGGATCTCCTCCCAGACCTGGACTAAAGCATCCGCCAACTCCTGGACAGTCTGTGGTGCAATGTGACGTTGGTGGATGGTGCGAGACATGATGTCCCAGATGTGCTCAATCAGATTCAGGTCTGGGGAACGGGCGGGCCAGTCCATAGCTTCAATGCCTTCATCTTGCAGGAACTGCTGACACACTCCAGCCACATGAGGTCTGGCATTGTCCTGCATTAGGAGGAACCCAGGGCCAACGGCACCAGCATATGGTCTCACAAGGGGTCTGAGGATCTCATCTCGGTACCTAATGGCAGTCAGGCTACCTCTGGCGAGCACATGGAGGGCTGTGCAGCCCTCCAAAGAAATGACACCCCACACCATTACTGACCCACTGCCAAACCGGTCATGTTGGAGGATGTTGCAGGCAGATCTCTGTCCATAGCGTCTCCATACTGTCACCTTTGTCACATGTGCTCAGTGTGAACCTGCTTTCATCTGTGAAGAGAACAGGGAGCCAGTGGTGAATTTGCCAATCCTGGTGTTCTGTTCTGGCAAATGCCAATCGCCCTGCACAGTGTTGGGCTGTGAGCGCAACCCCCGTCTGTGGACGTCGGGCACTCAGACCATCCTCATGGAGTCGGTTTCTAACCGTTTGTGCAGACACATGCACATTTGTGGCCTGCTGGAGGTCATTTTGCAGGGCTCTAGCAGTGCTCCTGTTCCTCCTTGCACAAAGGCTGATGTAGCGGTCCTGCTGCTGGGTTGTTGCCCTCCTACGGCCCCCTCCATGTCTCCTAGTGTACTGGCCTGTCTCCTGGTAGCGCCTCCGGCCTCTGGACACTACGCTGACAGACACAGCAAACCTTCTTTCCACAGCTCGCATTGATGTGCCATCTTGGATGAGCTGCACTACCTCAGCCAGTTGTGTGGGTTGTAGAGTCCGTCTCATGGTACCACGAGTGTGAAAGCACAACCAACATTCAAAAGTGACCAAAACATCAGCCAGAAAGCATTGGTACCGAGATGTGGTCTGTGGTCCCCACCTGCAGAACCACTCCTTTATTGAAGTATTGAAGGTGTCTTGATAATTGCCAATAATTTCCATCCGTTGTCTATTCCATTTGCACAACAGCATGTGAAATTGATTGTCAATCAGTGTTGGTTCCTAAGTGTGCAAATTGCCTCTTCTGAGAAAAAGAGGACTTAAACTCTATAGCGCCACCTGTTGGAAGTAGCGATCCTACAAGTCACAATAAACTCTTTAACGAGTCGTGCAATATGACTTAGGATTAAAGCCAAATCAGTATCTCAATTCGCAGACACGGTGTTTCGGGCTGTTGGCCCTCGTCGGTTCCTAAGTGGACAGTTTGATTTCACAGAAGTTTGATTTACTTGGAGTTAGATTCTGTTGTTTAAGTGTTACCTTTATTTTTTTGAGCAGTATTTTTTTTTTCCAATGAAGAATATGGGGTGTCCCGATGCTCAGTACGGAGGTTACCTGCATTGTTCCTTTAAGACTGTTTCTGACAACATAAAGTTGGCCATATGCAACAGATAGTTGTCCACAGATCAATCATTCACCCAACAGGCGTCTCCTAGGACTCCAAAAATACAGCATTTGGCACAGCCGAACGATCCTGTGTTCTCTATGAGAGAGGCATTTCCAGTCTTCGCTCTCCAGACTCCTCCGTCCACATCCTCCCGTGCTTCAGAATTATCCTGCCTCCAGAATCCTCTGTCCTTCTCTCCAGACTCTTGTGTCCGTCCTCCCTCCCTCCAGACTCCTCTGTCCTCATCATCACTCCTTCCCTCCAGACTCCTCTGTCCTCATCCTCCCTCCAGACTCCTGTATCCTTGACCTGATCCCTCCCAACTCCTCTGTCATCATCACTCCTTCCCTCCAGACTCCTCTGTCCTTGACCTGATCCCTCCCGACTCCTCTGTCCTCATCATCAGGCTGCCGTCACACTAGCAGTATTTGGTCAGTATTTTACATCAGTATTTGTAGCCAAAACCAGGAGTGGGTGATAAATGTAGAAGTGGTGCATATGTTTCTATGATAGTTTTCCTCTATTTGTTCCACTCCTGGTTTTGGCTACAAATACTGATGTAAAATACTGACCAAATACTAATAATGTGACGGCAGCCTCACTCCTTCCCTCCAGACTCCTATGTCCTTGACCTGATCCCTCCCGACTCCTCTGTCCTCATCATCACTCCTTCCCTCCAGACTCCTATGTCCTTGACCTGATCCCTCCCGACTCCTCTGTCCTCATCATCACTCCTTCCCCCCAGACTCCTCTGTCCTCATCCTCCCTCCAGACTCCTGTGTCCTTGACCTGATCCCTCCAGACTCCTCTGTCCTCATCATCACTCCTTCCCTCCAGACTCCTGTCCTCATCCTCCCTCCAGACTCCTGTGTCCTTGACCTGATCCCTCCCGACTCCTCTGTCCTCATCATCACTCCTTCCCTCCAGACTCCTGTGTCCTTGACCTGATCCCTCCCGACTTCTGTCTTCATCATCACTCCTTCCCTCCAGACTCCTGTCCTCATCCTCCCTCCAGACTCCTGTGTCCTTGACCTGATCCCTCCTGACTCCTCTGTCCTCATCATCACTCCTTCCCTCCAGACTCGTGTCCTCATCCTCCCTCCAGACTCCTGTGTCCTTGACCTGATCCCTCCAGACTCCTCTGTCCTCATCATCACTCCTTCCCTCCAGACTCCTGTCCTCATCCTCCCTCCAGACTCCTGTGTCCTTGACCTCTCCAGACTCCTCTGTCCTCATCATCACTCCTTCCCTCCAGACTCCTGTGTCCTTGACCTGATCCCTCCCGACTTCTGTCTTCATCATCACTCCTTCCCTCCAGACTCCTGTCCTCATCCTCCCTCCAGACTCCTGTGTCCATGACCTGATCCCTCCCGACTTCTGTCTTCATCATCACTCCTTCCCTCCAGACTCCTGTCCTCATCCTCCCTCCAGACTCCTGTGTCCTTGACCTGATCCCTCCCGACTCCTGTCTTCATCATCACTCCTTCCCTCCAGACTCCTGTCCTCATCCTCCCTCCAGACTCCTGTGTCCTTGACCTGATCCCTCCCGACTCCTCTGTCCTCATCATCACTCCTTCCCTCCAGACTCCTGTGTCCTTGACCTGATCCCTCCCGACTCCTCTGTCTTCATCATCACTCCTTCCCTCCAGACTCCTGTCCTCATTCTCCCTCCAGACTCCTGTGTCCTTGACCTGATCCCTCCCGACTCCTCTGTCCTCATCATCACTCCTTCCCTCCAGACTCCTATGTCCTTGACCTCCTCCCTCCAGACTCTTCTGTCCTCGTCCTCCCTCCAGACTCCACTCATTATTCTTAACTCCTTTGGATTCTGATTATAGCCCAAAAAAAAACCAAAAACAAAAGGATCAGTTTCTGAAATTTAGCATGCTGGATACTTCTGTCCATTTGACATTACCGGTCGTGGGAGAGTCATGTTTTGATGACTTTACCTGTACAGGATGTAGCAGAGCTGAACTTAACATTTAATTCTGAGGCTACATTGTTGTGATAAATCATCTGTAGTCCTATGAAAAAACTAGGAAAGAGAAGATCTCTATTCAATATGTGCTTGATATATGCGACTTTACATAGGACTGCAGAGAATTTCCACCACCTTATCCTAACTCAGCACATACTAAACAATTAAAAAGCTCGACATTACTACAACACACTAGGATTTTACAATAATTGTAGTTTCATCAACGCCTCTGCTACATCTGTGCACTCTTGAGGTTTCACGTAGAGTTGAGTTTGTGCTTCAGGGTCTCTGAATATCTCCAGTTTCGCCCAGGACCATAGCATAACCTCGACTCTGCTACATCTGTGCACAGTGTGATCTGCAGCATGTGCGGTTACACAAATATGACATGCCGATATCAGCATAACAAAGCTCAGTTTGTCAGTAGGTTTACCTGCAGTCCTGTGTAAAGTCTCAGAAGATGATGCCTGTGGCAACATGGAGTCTTCAGACATGTGGATTTACGTAGGACTGTAGACCCGCTCGTCTCTGCACATCAGAGAGGAGGCTGGAGTACAGGTCGGGGCTAGTACGGCGATGGGCTGGGGAAATTGTGACAAGGGCTTTTACCCATTGGCTTCCTAATTTACACACCAGCCTGCGGGCGAGGGCAGAAGTCTCCTGTATAGTAAAACCGCCTGCACAGGAGACATTATTGTGCCCATTTACTCTTTTGCATCTGCGGTGGTCAAATCCAGAGCAATGTGCTCCAGAAATCGGCTTAAGGCTGGTAGTTTTCAACTACTGGCAGTGGGCATCCGATAGAAGCCCCTATTTTACTAAGAGGGACAATTAAATTGGGCGCATATTACGCCAGCGATGTAGAAAACGCCAGTATCTGATAAATTCGCTCATCATTCTGAGGGGGAAGGGGAATCTAAACTCTTTTACAAACTGCTGCAGGTCTCCTATATGTCAAGGAGCCTTCTCCCAACAGCAATTGTCAGATCTCTCCACAGGTGATCTATGGGATTTAGATCCAGCCTCATTGCTGAAATCTCCAGCACTTTGTTTCCATCCTTTTCTGGGGGCTTCTTGAAGTATGTTTGGGGTCATTGTCTTGCTAGTCCATGACCTAGGACATAAACCCAGCTTTCTGACACTAGGAACTACATTGTAACCCAAAATCCTTTGGCAATCTTCAGATTTCATGATACTTGCACACAGTGAGTCAAGGCACCCACTGACAGAGGCAGCAAAACATCTTTTAACTTCCACCATATTTTACTGTATGTACTATGTTCTTTTCTTTGTAGGCCTTATTCCATTTTTGGTAAATAGAGTGATGTGCTTTACCAAAAAGCTCTATCTTGACATGTCGAAGTATAGTTCGTGCTGACACTGATGCCCCCTGAGCCTGGGCGAGAGCTTACATTTTTTTGGAACTTGAGTGGAGCTACTTATCCACCATCCGTACTATCCTGCGTTTCAACCTTTCATCAATTTTCTCTCTGCCATTCACATCCAGGGAGATTACAGTGCCATGAGTTGTAAACTTCTTGATTATGTTGCGCACCGTGGACAAAGGAACATCAAGATCTCTAGGAATGGACTTGTAACCTTGAGATTGTGGATATTTTTCAACAGTTTTGGTACTCAAGTCCTCAAAGTTTTCTCCTTTTTCTGTTCTCCATGCTTAGTGTGGCACACACACACAGACAAACAATGCAAAGATTGAGTCAACTTTTCCCCTTTTTATCTGGTTTCAGGTGTGATTTTCATATTGCCCACACCTGTTACTTGCCACCAGTGAGTTTGTTTCCAGCATGTGACGCTCGTTCAGAGTTGTTTACCCAGAATTTTGGGAAGGTGCCAACACTTTTGTGTGGACCATTTTGAGGGGTTTTGTGTGAATTTATGTCCAATTTGCCTTTTTTCCCCCCACTTAGTTGTTCTATTAAGCCCCCGTCACACAAAGCGAGATCGCTAGCGAGATCGCTGCTGAGTCACAAGTTTTGTGACGCAACAGCGACCTCAGTAGCGATCTCGCTATGTGTGACATGTAGCAGCGACCAGGCCCCTGCTGTGAGATCGCTGGTCGTGTCGGAATGGCCTGGACCTTTTTTTGATCGTTGAGGTCCCGCTGGGTAGCACACATCGCTGTGTTTGACACCTTACCAACGACCTCATGACAGGACGTCCCTCATTGAGGTCTGTTAATCGTCATGAAATAGCTGCCATGTGACATCGTTGTACAGGTCGCTACAGGTCGCCGCATCGCTGCTGCGTCTTTGGGGAGATCTCACAGTTTGACATCTCACCAGCGACCACATAGCGACGCAGCAACGATCCCTGACAGGTCGTATCGTTGTCGGGATCGCTTTAGCGTCGCTAAGTGTGACGGGGCCTTTACACACACAAAGGAAATAACAATACTTGCAATCATTTTCTGGGAAAAATACTTAATTTTCTGGAACAATGTCAAGGGTGCCAACACTTTCAGCCATTAATGTAATATGTAGTAGATAACACCTATTGTCAATGGTGGATCCTGTGTTATCTACTGTATATAGAGGTGTTATCAGTCATTGTACAGAAAAAGGCGAGCTGTGACATCACCCATTTAAATAGTGGATCCTGTGTTGTCACAGCTCGCCTCCTCCTGTACAATGACTGATAACACCTCTATATACAGTAGATAACGCAGCATTCACATTAGCATATATCACAGCTCACCTGCTCCTCCTCCAATAGTAGGTCATGTCACAGATAGAAATCAGGAGATTTCAAATGTAAAATATAGAACCTTTAATAGAAATGAACACAGGAAACATAGATTTTGGCTTATTTTGGAGCACGGCTCCATGAACACTTGCTGTACAGTCCAGGTCTGATACTTTCTATTTCTTCCTTGCTTTGCTTGGTTTGGCAAACAGTGAAGGGTCTATCTGTTCTCTATTGAGTCCACGCACTGAGAAGAGCCGGGCCGCGCGCTCCTGTAGAGTTCCTCCGCATTTCAGGCCGAGTGCCATGAGTTCCACCTTCAACTTTTCCAGCCCCAGCACTTCCAAATCTGAAACAGAAGTGACCGCATGGAGGTCAAAGGAAGCCGCAACCTGCCAGAAAAACAAGAGAAAGCAGGACCATGAATATTCCTTAACGACTGCACAGAGGAATTTATCATTCTAGAGGAAGTCCTCGAACTGAGCCATAAAACGGTGGTGGGGTCAGACCCCCCACCCCCGAACTCTAATCAGCAGAAAAGACCCTCACAACATAAAGTAGTTTTGAAGCATGTTCTCGACTCGAAGTCCTGTCCAACCCACCCTAAGTTTTTATAATACTGCCACCATACATGGCAGATGTTGGAGAGGGATATCAAGGGTTAATCCATTCACAGTAGGGAGTTTGGGACCCCTGTTCTTAGAATCGGTGGTGGTCTCTGATATGATAAATATATACCCGTTACTTACCCCGCTGGGAGTTTCTTGCTCTGCGTCCACAGTAGCAGGTGGTTTCTCTGGCTCTGGGTCGACCATTGGCTTTTCCACATCTGTAGACTCTAGCATGGAGCCGTCTGCTTCAGTACTGGGCTCAGTCACTGTAATACTGGGGGCGCACCGTGCTCGCTCTTCGGGGTCGCACATTGCTTGCTCCACATCTGCCGCCTGGGAACTTCCAGCCCTGCTGCATTCTGGGCTGTTTTCAGAGGATGGATCAGTGGACGGACATTGTGCCGGTCCATCAGAATCACTGTCAGAGCTGCTACACGATGCAGACGTAGAGGGGGACTCAGAACCGCTCTCACTCCCGCTGTCAGAACTGGATGACGCTTCTAAGCCCTCCAATCCCGTCCTATGACAGAATGCAATCATTAGACCGGACAGACAAATGTATTATTTTTTTCTTTTTAGCCTGGATCATAAAACTTATTTTTCAATCAATGTTATTGAATTAGATTTATTTTTTCATTTTAGGAAATGCTTTCCAGTTTTACAAGTTTTTGGATATGGCGGTAAAGTTCCATTCATTATATTTTACGGGTGCAGACACAGTGAGACCAGAATCCTTTATTTTTTTTTTTACCTTTTTGCATCATACAAGGGACTATACCTTTACATTAAAAAGTGCCAGTTGTCAGGTGACTAAATAGGAATAACTATTTCTGCTCAATATACGATTTGTATTCCCCTTTTTTTTGCCCTTACATCTTTTATCTCTAATCTGTTGTCTGAACAAGTGGATGGAAACTAGATGCTATGATGTCCCCCATACATAGCACATACAGACATGAGGGATTCCCGCTATCTTGTGCTACATAGAGACATGTTGAGAAGAAGTAGTAGCAGGGAGCACATTATACAGCGGTACTGAGCATTGTAGCTGCGAATCCAGCACAGGGGGCGAGAAACATTTACTAAAAAGCAGCAGCACAATCCTTGTACCTTCCCCCCTGCATAGACGTCAACAGGCTTACACCTCTTATCTCTCAGAAAAAAAAACAAGAAGGAGAACAGACAAAGTCCAAAGTATGTAAAATATGAATTATTTTATTAATATACCAGGTTAAAATGATCAAAAATCAAGACTTACATAGAGTAATAATGCAATAAGTTTACATAAAATATTTATATGCTACAAAAAGGGGCGCGTTTAACCAGGTTGGATGAAATCGATGTGGAAATATCACAATGTGTAATTATACAAAAATATCCAAAAGTATTAAAAATATATAATACCTAATCCATAAAAGAGTAAAGTGCAATAGTGCAAAAATACACAATTGTGTCAGTGTCCACAGCAACCACAATACACTAGATACAATGGTAATAAAGTGCCAATATTAAAGTTAAACCACCAGGTGTCAGTGTGTCCACATCTTGTATTGAGTGACCAGGAATAAACATCCAAGAAACGATCAATATTTTATGTAAATTTATTGAATTATTTAACTCTATGTAAGTCTTGATTTTTTATCATTTTAACCTGGTATACTAATAAAATAATTTATATTTTACATACTTTGGACTTTTTGTCGGTTCTCTTTCTTGGTTCTATTTGGTTGTTATTTTTCAGATTGTTCTCCTTTTTTTTGGTCCATTGTTCACAGTAGTACTAACCTAAGGTGGTGGTCTAATATTAGTTTTATATTTTGATTTACTTTATCACAATACTGATATAGAAACTTTCTCCCCTTGGTTATTCGGTACTCTGGGTTGTGTTCCCTTTTCTTGTGATTTTCCTTATCAATGCAGTTGCAATCCATCGTTACTGTCGCAGCTTTTCAGACTGAAAAGTGGGTTTAGGAGGCGGGGGTGGGGTGAGAGGACAAAGTGGCTCGTAAGAGCAGGATTCTCCAATTTTTTTTTTTTAAATAAAATTATCCTTTACATTTTATATGCAGTCATTACTCTGCGTGGCAGCGTAATCCATCTAGGCTCAGGCGCCTTTGTATGATACAGCACTGGAGATCTTTGTTAGCTCCACCAATCACCATTTCACTGGGGCTTCCTCCCTTGTACAGCGAGATGGAAAGTGGTAAAGATCGGTGCAGGGCACGTACGGGCCGCGCAGTCAGGGAGCAAAATGGTCTGTGCACGCTTAGCCACAATCTGTAAAACATGTCCGTGCCCCTACGGGCTGATAACAGCTTCTTATAAAAGAAGCCCACCCATTATCCCCACAAACAGACCCTGCGTACCAGTAGCATTTCTTTTTCCCAGACTCCTTTTTGCTGCTGTTAATTTCTTTCTTGCGTTTTCGGGTGTCACTTGAATCTGCAGAAACTGCTGAGCTGGAGGAAGCCTGTAATCCTGTGCAAGGAAAGAGACATGTCACCGGGGCACGGGCCTAAGGAAACAAGGCTAAGTCTGCTACAGAGGCCGACAAATGATGATGCCAAGTCACAAGGGCGACATCCTCCGACCGAAGAAACTAAATTTGTCCTTCTGATATCCCATGCCGGTCAATAAATAGAGACTTCTCCCCTATACACACGTCTGCAGCTCTCTCTTCCAACCTCCCCTATACGCACACGTCTGCAGCTCTCTTCCAACCTCCCCTATACACACACGTCTGCAGCTCTCTTCCAACCTCCCCTATACGCACACGTCTGCAGCACACTCTCCCCCGACTTCCCCTATACACACACGTCTGCAGCACTCTCTCCCGACTTCCCCTATATACACACGCGTCTGCAGCACTCTCTCCCGACTTCCCCTATACGCACACGTCTGCAGCACTCTCTCCCGACTTCCCCTATACGCACACGTCTGCAGCACTCTCTCCCGACTTCCCCTGTACGCACACGTCTGCAGCACTCTCTCCCGACTTCCCCTATACGCACACGTCTGCAGCAATCTCTCCCGACTTCCCCTATACGCACACGTCTGCAGCACTCTCTCCCGACTTCCCCTATACGCACACGTCTGCAGCACTCTCTCCCGACTTCCCCTATACACACACGTCTGCAGCACTCTCTCCCGACTTCCCCTATACGCACACGTCTGCAGCACTCTCTCCCGACTTCCCCTATACGCACACGTCTGCAGCACCCTCTCCCGACTACCCCTATACGCACACGTCTGCAGCACTCTCTCCCGACTACCCCTATACGCACACGTCTGCAGCACCCTCTCCCGACTTCCCCTATACACACACGTCTGCAGCACCCTCTCCCGACTACCCCTATACGCACACGTCTGCAGCACTCTCTCCCGACTTCCCCTATACGCACACGTCTGCAGAACCCTCTCCCGACTTCCCCTATATACACACACGTCTGCAGCACTCTCTCCCGACTTCCCCTATACGCACACGTCTGCAGCACTCTCTCCCGACTTCCCCTATACACACACGTCTGCTGCTCTCTCCTGACTTCCCCTATACGCACACGTCTGCAGCACTCTCTCCCGACTTCCCCCATACGCACACATCTGCAGCACTCTCTTCCAACCTCCCCTATACAAAAGTCTGCAGCACCACCCTTATATGAGACCACCTTTAATGACGGAGTCCTCCAGCCTCTCTGACATGTCGCTGCACTGCCGATGATACTCTGGATCCGTGAAGTAATGTTTTGGCTCAGCCAGTTTGCGTTTCAGTCTTTCCAGGCGCCGCTGCTCTTTTTCGGCTTCACGCTCTGCTTGTTTCTTTATCCATTCTGCCATGCTAAGAAAAAACAAATGGGGTCTGATATGAAGATACTTTACTGTTTTCCAAGCACAACAGCACAGAAATGTGTATTTTCTGTCCCTTTAACAGGCTAGGAAACCATAAATGCTTTCTTCCAAAAACTGCGCCATGCTCGCCTGCAGGTTGTCTGTGGTACTGCAGCTCAGCCATAATCACTGTAACAAAGCAAAGCTGTAATACCACACACAACCAATGGATAAGTGAGGTG
This sequence comes from Ranitomeya imitator, assembly GCF_032444005.1. Taxonomy (NCBI): domain Eukaryota; kingdom Metazoa; phylum Chordata; class Amphibia; order Anura; family Dendrobatidae; genus Ranitomeya; species Ranitomeya imitator. The sequence goes on along the minus strand of NC_091286.1, from coordinate 23,240,262 downwards.
CTGCATCTGGAAGAAAGCAACCATTTTTTACTCCATAAAAAAGGCAACTTGAGGATCTAATAGGTATTCCCCTCTTATATGTACATTACAAGCTCCTCTTACGCCTTCTCGTGGTTGACATCTCGGAGTCGCCGGCCGCTGAGGTCACGACAGGCCTCCCTGTTTGTTGTCTTCTCGATCTGTGCACCAAGCGCACGAAGCATGGAGCCGAACCCTGTGGAAACACAAAAGTGCGAGGATGCTGTAATTACGAGGACTACATGTAGTGATCATGGAGAAAAAAAAAAGACTCTTAAAGGGGTTGTCCCTATTGTCTATGGAACTGCCAGAGAACGTTAAGCACAGCTCCATAACTGTCAGTGCCACAGACAATAAATGATCGGTGGTGCGGATGCCTAAATATCACTCCCATTGCAATGAGACCCAATTTTTGGAACCCGTTGGGGTCTGAGTGCTGGTTCCCCCAATAATTAGCAAGCTATCAAATATAAAAATAACAGAGTCAGACAAATGCAACCCCAATGATCAGGTGATTCCTGATGCCACAGGAAGTACACAGTGTATGGAAATGAACGGCACAAGTAACCGCAGCTCAGATCACATCCACTTCAATAGGAGCTGAGCTGCAATACCCAAAAACTGCCACTAAACAGTCACAGCACCAGGAATTCGCTGCTCATGGGGCGCCGGACTAATGCAATCCGATACTGATGATGTCACAATAGCTTTTCAATATTTAAGTCCTTGGGGGGGATTTTGCATAATTATACAAAATTATTCCTTAGGTTGGAAATCTAATAAAATAAAAGAAATTAGGACATCACATATGTCCTTCATGTGACCGCTGCGGTCAATCAGTAGCTTCAAAGGTTGTGAGCAGTACATGCAGATATCGGTGAGGACAGTGATTGGCTGCAGTGGTCACTAAACGACGATGGGCACCACACTACCAGTTGGAAATTTACGGGGCAAGGACTGTTGATTTCTTTACATCATAATACTTCTTATTTTTGTATAAGCCTAGAAACGCCCTTTGAAGACGACCTGTCACTTGCAATAAATATGTATTTTGTTACCTGGTGTATATACTGCTGTTCTCCTGAATCCGCAGATGTTTTTCTTTTGTTCCTGCGCCTCTCCGTTCCTGAAATATGGCCTCCTTTTCTCTGTATATAAATCAAGTCTTTGTTAGCGAAGTGGGTGTGGTCCAAAGTAAGCCCACTTGGCTAAAAAGAATAGATTAATATATAGAGAAAAAGAGGCCATCTCTCAGGAATGGAAAGGCGCAGGATCAAAATAAAAACATCGCCGGATTAAGGAGAACAGGGACGTTTATACCAGGCAACTTTACGGCAAACGACAAATCACGAGCAAACAAGGAGAAACTCCTTTAATCCAGCATCAAATGAGCCTGAAACAAGTCCCCCTTTTCTCCCTCCTGTGCTGGATTATCAGACGCCAGGTTGATATTCCCTATCAACCATTCCCTATTACTACAGACCCTCTCATCTCTTGGCATCACAGACTTGGCCCTATCCTGGATCTCATCATACCTAACAGACCGGACATTCAGCGTCTCCCATTCACACACCACCTCCTCACCTCGCCCTCTATCTGTCGGAGTCCCACAAGGTTCAGACCTTGGGCCCTTGCTCTTCTCCATTTACACCTTTAGTCTGGGACAGCTCATAGAATCTCACGGCTTTCAGTATCATCTCTATGCTGATGACACACAGATCTACATCTCTGGACCAGATATCACCTCCCTACTAACCAGAATCCCTCAATGTCTGTCCACTATTTCATCCTTCTTCTCCGCTAGATTTCTCAAACTTAACATGGACAAAACAGAATTCATCATCTTTCCCCCATCTCACGCGACCCCCCAACGAACCTATCCATTACAGTAAACGGCTGCCCACTCTCCCCAGTCCCACAATCTCGCTTCATCGGGGTAATCCTTGACGCTGATCTCTCCTTCAAACCACATATCCAAGCCCTTTCCACTTCCTGCCGCCTTCAACTCAAAAATATTTCACGAATCCGTTCATTCCTAAACCAAGAATCTGCAAAAACCCTAGTCCATGCCCTCACCATCTCCCGCCTTGACTACTGCAACCTCCTGCTCTGTGGCCTCCCCTCGAACACACTCGCACCCCTCCAATCTATTCTAAACTCTGCTGCCCGACTAATTCACTTGTCCCCCCGCTATTCCCCGGCCTCTCCCCTCTGTCAATCCCTTCACTGGCTCCCCATTACCCAGAGACTCCAGTACAAAACCCTAACCATGACATATAAAGCCATCCACAACCTGTCTCCTCCATACATCTGTGACCTCGTCTCCCGGTACTTACCTGCACACAACCTCCGATCCTCACAAGATCTCCTTCTCTACTCCCCTCTTATCTCCTCTTCCCACAATCGCATACAAGATTTCTCTCGCGCATCACCCCTACTCTGGAACCCTCTACCCCAACATATCAGACTCTCACCTACCATCGAAACCTTCAAAAAGAACCTGAAGACCCACCTCTTCCGACAAGCCTACAACCTGCAGTAACCACCGATCGACCAAACTGCTGCATGACCAGCTCTATCCTCACCTACTGTATTCTCACCCATCCCTTGTAGATTGTGAGCCTTCGCGGGCAGGGTCCTCTCTCCTCCTGTATCCTCACCCATCCCTTGTAGATTGTGAGCCTTCGCGGGCAGGGTCCTCTCTCCTCCTGTATGGTCACCCATCCCTTGTAGATTGTGGACCGTCGCGGGCAGGGTCCTCTCTCCTCCTGTATCCTCACCCATCCCTTGTAGATTGTGAGCCCTCGCGGGCAGGGTCCTCTCTCCTCCTGTATCCTCACCCATCCCTTGTAGATTGTGAGCCTTAGCGGGCAGGGTCTTCTCTCTCCTCCTGTATCCTCACCCATCCCTTGTAGATTGTGAGCCTTAGCGGGCAGGGTCCCCTCTCCTACTGTATTCTCACCCATCCCTTGTAGATTGTGAGCCTTAGCGGGCAGGGTCTTCTCTCTCCTCCTGTATCCTCACCCATCCCTTGTAGATTGTGAGCCTTAGCGGGCAGGGTCCCCTCTCCTACTGTATTCTCACCCATCCCTTGTAGATTGTGAGCCTTAGCGGGCAGGGTCCTCTCTCTCCTCCTGTATCCTCACCCATCCCTTGTAGATTGTGAGCCTTAGCGGGCAGGGTGCTCTCTCCTACTGTATTCTCACCCATCCCTTGTAGATTGTGAGCCCTCGCGGGCAGGGTCCTCTCTCCTCGTGTATCCTCACCCATCCCTTGTAGATTGTGAACCCTCGCAGGCAGGATCCTCACTCCTCCTGTATCCTCACCCATCCCTTGTAGATTGTGAGCCTTCGCGGGCAGGATCCTCACTCCTCCTGTATCCTCACCCATCCCTTGTAGATTGTGAGCCTTCGCGGGCAGGGTCCTCTCTCCTCCTGTATCCTCACCCATCCCTTGTAGATTGTGAGCCCTCGCGGGCAGGGTCCTCTCTCCTCCTGTATTCTCACCCATCCCTTGTAGATTGTGAGCCCTCGCGGGCAGGGTCCTCTGTCCTCCTGTACCAGTTATGACTTGTATTGTTTAAGATTATTGTACTTGTTTTTATTACGTATACCCCTCCTCACATGTAAAGCGCCATGGAATAAATGGCGCTATAACAATAAATAATAATAATATAACGGACTCACCTCCTTTTCCGCCACATAGCCGCGGCTCAATGCTGTACACCAGTCCGCTCCGCAGCGCCTCCTCTGCGCCGACGCGATGTCCATTGCACTTCACGTAAAAATCACTCAGAGGTCCCCGCTGAGAACAGAGAAGAGGTCAGAGACCGATCGTCACACGGACTAACATACATGGATCAGTCACATGTACCATTATAAAGGGGAACGCTGTCCTTACAATTAAATTTATTGCTCCCCCCCAAAAAAAAAACACATTAACTGCAGCCACTCTGCAGAAAACACACATTAACCGTCTAATGACCAACATAGTTAAAACATATTCAACTGGGAACCAGCGGGGCCCGAGCTGCCTCACACAACAGCAGTTACCATCAATGAGGAAAAAAAATGGCGGCTAATGTACTATATAGCCAATCAGCATCCTGCTTTCATTTTTTCTGACCAGTTCAATACATTAAGCTGCGCAGTGATTGGTTACTTACTATATGTCTACACAACATAACAGTGCCATCTAGTGGCAGCTCAGAGAGAAGAAAGAAAGCTGTTGAGACCGTCGAACGGAAACTCACCGGGTCACTGACGGGCAGCAGATCCCGCACCACCGCTCCTGCCGGGGCGTCACACACCAACACCCGGCCGCTCGCAGCCTCTCTCACCCACACTACAGCTGCAGCCATCTTTCCTTCCGCCTCAGCCCAGCAGCACCGCCTACCTAGACCAAGACACAACAGAGGGGCGGAGTCAATGAATGCCGAAGGTGACGTAAAACGTGCCTACGTCACTCAGAGCGCAGGGACACGGCCGCCATCTTTGTTCAGGGAGTCCGGACCAAACTCCTCCCGAAAGTGCATGAGAGAAATTTCTAGAAAAGAATTACGCAGAAGGACGGAGAACAACAAAACTCGACCGCAGCAATGATTTACTAATCAAAACCCTCTTGTTTATGTGCCATTTTGTATAATTAACTCAAAAGTGGAATTTTAGCGTCATTGGTGCATTTTATACTCCGAGAGTGTTACTGATACGAGAAAAACAGATGTGTGGCGTATTTGGGTTATACCAAGGTTACTGGAAAAGACACCAGTATACCCTGAAGAAAGATGGCGGCTGGTAATCCGGCTATGGGCGTGGAGGAGGCCTGGATGACGTCTCATGCGATGATTGGTTGGTGTGGGCGTGGTTGTGTAGAGGTGTGGCCCTGCTCATGTCTGATCGTTTTCGCCACGTCCAGCTCCATCATCCAGTGTCCTGTGCAGCTGCCGAGCAGATCAGCGCCTGCGCAATGTGCGAGGTTCACTGCTGCCTCATCATCAACAACTAGTATAACGTACAGGGCCTGGTATATATATATATATATATACAGCTCATGTAACTGCGCATGCACAGTATTACTAATCTAATGACACGTAATATGGGATGTGGTTATTAACCACAAGTGTCTGCAGCGTGACAGATGGTGCCACGGTCTAGTGATTCACCGTCATCTCCTGGATGAACCGCAGCTTAGTGCTAGAAAGTACTACAATCAACTACTCATCAAGACCTCACTCATCCTGTTATACTCCAGAGCTGCACTCACTATTCTGCTGGTGCAGTCACTGTATACATACATTACATTACTGATCCTGAGTTATATCCTGTATTATACCCCAGAGCTGCACTCACTATTCTGCTGGTGCAGTCACTGTGTACACACATTACATTACTGATCCTGAGTTACATCCTGTATTACACCCCAGAGCTGCACTCACTATTCTGCTGGTGCAGTCACTGTGTACATACATTACATTACTGATCCTGAGTTACATCCTGTATTATACTCCAGAGCTGCACTCACTATTCTGCTGGTGCAGTCACTGTATACATACATTACATTACTGATCCTGAGTTATATCCTGTATTATACCCCAGAGCTGCACTCACTATTCTGCTGGTGCAGTCACTGTGTACATACATTACATTACTGATCCTGAGTTACATCCTGTATTACACCCCAGAGCTGCACTCACTATTCTGCTGGTGCAGTCACTGTGTACATACATTACATTACTGATCCTGAGTAACATCCTGTATTATACCCCAGAGCTGCACTCACTATTCTGCTGGTGCAGTCACTGTATACATACATTACATTACTGATCCTGAGTTACATCCTGTATTATACCCCAGAGCTGCACTCACTATTCTGCTGGTGCAGTCACTGTGTACATACATTACATTACTGATCCTGAGTTACATCCTGTATTATACCCCAGAGCTGCACTCACTATTCTGCTGGTGCATTCACTGTGTACATACATTACATTACTGATCCTGAGTTACATCCTGTATTATACTCCAGAGCTGCGCTCACTATTCTGCTGGTGCATTCACTGTGTACATACATTACATTACTGATCCTGAGTTACATCCTGTATTATACTCCAGAGCTGCGCCCACTATTCTGCTGGTGCATTCACTGTGTACATACATTACATTACTGATCCTGAGTAACATCCTGTATTATACCCCAGAGCTGCACTCACTATTCTGCTGGTGCAGTCACTGTGTACATACATTACATTACTGATCCTGAGTTACATCCAGTATTATACTCCAGAGCTGCACTCACTATTCTGCTGGTGCAGTCACTGTATACATACATTACATTACTGATCCTGAGTTACCTCCTGTATTATACTCCAGAGCTGCGCTCACTATTCTGCTGGTGCATTCACTGTGTACATACATTACATTACTGATCCTGAGTTACATCCTGTATTATACCCCAGAGCTGCACTCACTATTCTGCTGGTGCATTCACTGTGTACATACATTACATTACTGATCCTGAGTTACATCCTGTATTATACCCCAGAGCTGCACTCACTATTCTGCTGGTGCATTCACTGTGTACATACATTACATTACTGATCCTGAGTTACATCCTGTATTATACTCCAGAGCTGCGCTCACTATTCTGCTGGTGCAGTCACTGTGTACATACATTACATTACTGATCCTGAGTTACATCCTGTATTATACTCCAGAGCTGCGCTCACTATTCTGCTGGTGCATTCACTGTGTACATACATTACATTACTGATCCTGAGTTACCTCCTGTATTATACTCCAGAGCTGCACTCACTATTCTGCTGGTGCAGTCACTGTGTACATACATTACATTACTGATCCTGAGTTACCTCCTGTATTATACTCCAGAGCTGCGCTCACTTTCTGCTGGTGCAGTCACTGTGTACATACATTACATTACTGATCCTGAGTTACCTCCTGTATTATACTCCAGAGCTGCGCTCACTATTCTGCTGGTGCATTCACTGTGTACATACATTACATTACTGATCCTGAGTTACATCCTGTATTATACCCCAGAGCTGCACTCACTATTCTGCTGGTGCATTCACTGTGTACATACATTACATTACTGATCCTGAGTTACATCCTGTATTATACCCCAGAGCTGCACTCACTATTCTGCTGGTGCATTCACTGTGTACATACATTACATTACTGATCCTGAGTTACATCCTGTATTATACCCCAGAGCTGCACTCACTATTCTGCTGGTGCAGTCACTGTGTACATACATTACATTACTGATCCTGAGTTACATCCTGTATTATACCCCAGAGCTGCACTCACTATTCTGCTGGTGCAGTCACTGTGTACATACATTACATTACTGATCCTGAGTTACCTCCTGTATTATACTCCAGAGCTGCACTCACTATTCTGCTGGTGCAGTCACTGTATACATACATTACATTACTGATCCTGAGTTACCTCCTGTATTATACTCCAGAGCTGCGCTCACTATTCTGCTGGTGCATTCACTGTGTACATACATTACATTACTGATCCTGAGTTACATCCTGTATTATACCCCAGAGCTGCACTCACTATTCTGCTGGTGCATTCACTGTGTACATACATTACATTACTATTCCTGAGTTACATCCTGTATTATACCCCAGAGCTGCACTCACTATTCTGCTGGTGCATTCACTGTGTACATACATTACATTACTGATCCTGAGTTACATCCTGTATTATACTCCAGAGCTGCGCTCACTATTCTGCTGGTGCATTCACTGTGTACATACATTACATTACTGATCCTGAGTTACATCCTGTATTATACTCCAGAGCTGCGCTCACTATTCTGCTGGTGCATTCACTGTGTACATACATTACATTACTGATCCTGAGTAACATCCTGTATTATACCCCAGAGCTGCACTCACTATTCTGCTGGTGCAGTCACTGTGTACATACATTACATTACTGATCCTGAGTTACATCCAGTATTATACTCCAGAGCTGCACTCACTATTCTGCTGGTGCAGTCACTGTATACATACATTACATTACTGATCCTGAGTTACCTCCTGTATTATACTCCAGAGCTGCGCTCACTATTCTGCTGGTGCATTCACTGTGCACATACATTACATTACTGATCCTGAGTTACATCCTGTATTATACCCCAGAGCTGCACTCACTATTCTGCTGGTGCATTCACTGTGTACATACATTACATTACTGATCCTGAGTTACATCCTGTATTATACTCCAGAGCTGCACTCACTATTCTGCTGGTGCAGTCACTGTATACATGCATTACATGACTCATCCTGAGTTACATCCTGTATTATACTCCAGAGCTGCGGTCACTATTCTGCTGGTGCAGTCACTGTATACATACATTACATTACTGATCCTGAGTTACATCCTGTATTATACTCCAGAGCTGCACTCACTATTCTGCTGGTGCAGTCACTGTGTACATACATTACATTACTCATCCTGAGTTACATCCTGTATTATACTCCAGAGCTGCACTCACTATTCTGCTGGTGCAGTCACTGTGTACATACATTACATTACTCATCCTGAGTTACATCCTGTATTATACTCCAGAGCTGCACTCACTATTCTGCTGGTGCAGTCACTGTATACATGCATTACATGACTCATCCTGAGTTACATCCTGTATTATACTCCAGAGCTGCGGTCACTATTCAGCTGGTGGAGTCACTGTGTACATACATTACATTACTGATCCTGAGTTACATCCTGTATTATACTCCAGAGCTGCACTCACTTTTCTGCTGGTGCAGTCACTATGTACATACATTACTGATCCTGAGTTACATCCTGTATTATACTCCAGAGCTACACTCACTATTCTGCTGGTGCAGTCACTGTGTACATACATTACATTACTGATCCTGAGTTACTTCCTGTATTATACTCCAGAGCTGCACTCACTATTCTGCTGGTGCAGTCACTGTATACATGCATTACATGACTCATCCTGAGTTACATCCTGTATTATACTCCAGAGCTGCACTCACTATTCTGCTGGTGCAGTCACTGTGTACATACATTACATTACTGATCCTGAGTTACATCCTGTATTATACCCCAGAGCTGCACTCACTATTCTGCTGGTGCAGTCACTGTGTACATACATTACATTACTGATCCTGAGTTACATCCTGTATTATACTCCAGACCTGTGCTCACTATTCTGCTGGTGCAGTCACTGTGTACATACATTACATTACTGATCCTGAATTACATCCTGTATTATACTCCAGAGCTGCACTCACTACTCTGCTGGTGCAGTCACTGTGTACATACATTACATTTTGATCCTGAGTTACCTCCTGTATTATACCCCAGAGCTGCACTTACTATTCTGCTGGTGCAGTCACTGTGTACATACATCACATTACTGATCCTGAGTTACATCTTGTATTATACTCCAGAGCTGCGGTCACTATTCAGCTGGTGGAGTCACTGTGTACATACATTACATGACTCATCCTGAGATACATCCTGTATTATACTCCAGAGCTGCACTCACTATTCTGCTGGTGCAGTCACTGTGTACATACATTACATTACTCATCCTGAGTTACATCCTGTATTATACTCCAGAGCTGCACTCACTATTCTGCTGGTGCAGTCACTGTGTACATACATTACATTACTCATCCTGAGTTGCATCCTGTATTATACTCCAGAGCTGCACTCGCTATTCTGCTGGTGCAGTCACTGTGTACATGCATTACATTACTCATCCTGAGTTACATCCTGTATTATACTCCAGAGCTGCGGTCACTATTCAGCTGGTGGAGTCACTGTGTACATACATTACATTACTGATCCTGAGTTACATCCTGTATTATACTCCAGAGCTGCACTCACTATTCTGCTGGTGCAGTCACTGTGTACATACATCACATTACTGATCCTGAGTTACATCTTGTATTATACTCCAGAGCTGCGGTCACTATTCAGATGGTGGAGTCACTGTGTACATACATTACATGACTCATCCTGAGTTACATCCTGTATTATACTCCAGAGCTGCACTCACTATTCTGCTGGTGCAGTCACTGTGTACATACATTACATTACTCATCCTGAGTTACATCCTGTATTATACTCCAGAGCTGCACTCGCTATTCTGCTGGTGCAGTCACTGTGTACATGCATTACATTACTCATCCTGAGTTACATCCTGTATTATACTCCAGAGCTGCGGTCACTATTCAGCTGGTGGAGTCACTGTGTACATACATTACATTACTGATCCTGAGTTACATCCTGTATTATACTCCAGAGCTGCACTCACTATTCTGCTGGTGGAGTCACTGTGTACATACATTACATTACTGATCCTGAGTTACATCCTGTATTATACTCCAGAGCTGCACTCACTATTCTGCTGGTGCAGTCACTGTGTACATACATTACATTACTCATCCTGAGTTACCTGCTGTATTATACTCCAGAGCTGCACTCACTATTCTGCTGGTGCAGTCACTGTGTACATACATTACATTACTCATCCTGAGTTGCATCCTGTATTATACTCCAGAGCTGCACTCGCTATTCTGCTGGTGCAGTCACTGTGTACATGCATTACATTACTCATCCTGAGTTACATCCTGTATTATACTCCAGAGCTGCGGTCACTATTCAGCTGGTGGAGTCACTGTGTACATACATTACATTACTGATCCTGAGTTACATCCTGTATTATACTCCAGAGCTGCACTCACTATTCTGCTGGTGCAGTCACTGTGTACATACATCACATTACTGATCCTGAGTTACATCTTGTATTATACTCCAGAGCTGCGGTCACTATTCAGATGGTGGAGTCACTGTGTACATACATTACATGACTCATCCTGAGTTACATCCTGTATTATACTCCAGAGCTGCACTCGCTATTCTGCTGGTGCAGTCACTGTGTACATGCATTACATTACTCATCCTGAGTTACATCCTGTATTATACTCTAGAGCTGCGGTCACTATTCAGCTGGTGGAGTCACTGTGTACATACATTACATTACTGATCCTGAGTTACATCCTGTATTATACTCCAGAGCTGCACTCACTATTCTGCTGGTGGAGTCACTGTGTACATACATTACATTACTGATCCTGAGTTACATCCTGTATTATACCCCAGAGCTGCACTCACTATTCTGCTGGTGGAGTCACTGTGTACATACATTACATTACTGATCCTGAGTTACATCCTGTATTATACTCCAGAGCTGCACTCGCTATTCTGCTGGTGCAGTCACTGTGTACATATATTACATTACTGATCCTGAGTTATCTCCTGTATTATACTCCAGAGCTGCACTCGCTATTCTGCTGGTGCAGTCACTGTGTACATACATTACATTACTGATCCTGAGTTACATCCTGTATTATACTGCAGAGCTGCACTCACTATTCTGCTGGTGCAGTCACAGTGTACATACATTACATTACTGATCCTGAGTTACATCCTGTATTATACTGCAGAGCTGCACTCACTATTCTGCTGGTGCAGTCACTGTGTACATACATTACATTACTGATCCTGAGTTACATCCTGTATTATACCCCAGAGCTGCACTCACTATTCTGCTGGTGCAGTCACTGTGCACATACATTACATTACTGATCCTGAGTTACATCCTGTATTATACTGCAGAGCTGCACTCACTATTCTGCTGGTGCAGTCACTGTGTACATGCATTACATTACTCATCCTGAGTTACATCCTGTATTATACTCCAGAGCTGCGGTCACTATTCAGCTGGTGGAGTCACTGATAACCCCTCTAAACATATGTTATGATGTCACTGATATTTGTGATACAGTTGTCAGCCCCGGTGTACTCAGGATGTGCGATATTCCTGGGTTTTGTCGCTGCACAGTCACCGCTCCCCACCGAGACCTTCTCCTCCAGGAATTCACTGGCACATCACACTCTGTTATTTCGGCAGCACCTGCGTCCCTAGTGCGGATGTACCCGCGCTGCCGTCTGCAGAGTATAATATTGTCCATACTGATACGTGTAGACACCGGTGGAATTGACAGTCGCATCATCCATAACCGCCAGTATGACTGGTATTCTGCAGGTGAGGGTCTCAAAAGACTGCAACTATTAGTGACCCCCGGCAGCGGTCAGGCCTGGCTCCAAGTGATTGTCCCAATGTGCCCCTCTTCGTTCTTTTTTCCCTCCTTCCAATAAACATCTCTTTTATACTTTCCGGTTTGCAGAGCTGTGTTGGGGCTTGTTTTTTTTGTGTTTTTTTTTGCAGTACTAGCTGTTATTTATATTTGCACCATTTTGGCATCCATACAACTTTCTTATCAGTATCGGTGTATGGGACGAGGGTTGACCAGTGCTGAACCAAGACTCCCTCAGAAAGTCTAAAACTTACCCTTGGGCAGGGATGACTTAAAGGGATTGTTCGGGACTTTAACAATGATGGCTTATCCTTAGGATAGGTCATTAATGTCTGACGACTGGCACCCCCACTGATCAGCTGTTCCCTGTGTCAGCGATGGACAGAACTGCTGAGTTGCAGAGCTACACAACACATCTGCCGGGTACTGCACATCCACCATCTTTTCAAATCATTAGGGAGTGGATGTGCAATACCCGGCTGTGGCCACTAATCCGTTGATGGCGCTGTGCTCTGTATCCGAGCAGTTCCGATCGCTGACGACATCGGGAACCCCTGATCGGCAGGAATGGCGAGTGTCGCACCCTTACGAATCAGACACCCATGACCTATTCTAAGAATAGGAATTCAATGTTAAAGTCTCGGATAACCCCTTTAATTGTACTACATTTGTCATAAACACATATAAAATGGCATCCATGTGTTGTCCATTTTGTTTTTGTTTTTCCGTGACCCATTTATTTGAATGGGATAGATTTGTCTCCAAAAAGGACCATAGTAGGACATGTGTCACTTTTGTATTTTATTAATGGGCAGCAAAGAAAAAAATGAAGGATATGTAAAAAGCCCCATCGAATACAATGGGCCTCATTTATCCAACATGGACGCAAAACTGTCTTTATTGCCCATAGCAACCAATTAGAGCTCAGCTTTCATTTTTCAAGCTGCTCTGGTAAAATGAAAGCTACGATGTGATTGGTTGTTATGAGCAACAAAGGCAGTTTCACTTCTAGGTTAGCTTTGATAAATGGGGCCCTTTTTTGTCAGAGGAAAAAATACCTGACAACAAGGAAATCAAAAATGGCCGTGTGACTCAGGCCTCAGAAGCTGTTCACACAGTGGTTTTATAATAAAGTGATACAGTGACCCCCCCATATTAAAATGTGACTATACATTTCTAATGTCCTCCACTATGTATGTGCTGCTTCCTTTTAGATTTGTGCTCTATGTTTTTTCTCCAAAATGGCCACCACAGAGACACGGGGGGATTTGGTGGATCAGCGCCAATGATGATGGCTGGCACTATGTCTTTCCCACGGCTGAAGAAAAAAGGCAAAACAGATGTGGTTTAGACTTTCCACAGCTCACCTCACACCTCTGCAATGTCCATTTTGTCTGAAGGAGCATAATGGAGGATGTAAGATATGGTGACTATAAAAAAGGCTACTTTCAAACTAGCGTCGGTACGGGGCAGTTGCCATGCGTTGGCCCGACATACCGACGCAAACTGCGAAAAAAATGAACAATGGGGGCAGCGGATGCAGTTTTACAACGCATCCGCTGCCCCATTGAAAGGTCCGGGGAGGAGGGGGTGGAGTTCCGGCCGCGCATTCGCGGTCGTATTTGGTGGACACGACGCACAAAAAAAGTTACGTGCGACTTTTTTTATACCGACGGTCCGCCAAAACACGACGCATCCGTCGCACAACGGATGCGACGCGTGGCCATACGTCGCAATGCGTCGCTAATGCAAGTCTATGGAGAAAAAAACTCATCCTGTGGGCAACTTTGCAGGATGCGTTTTTTTCTCCAAAACGACGCATTGCGACGTACGTCACACCACGCTAGTGTGAAAGTAGCCTTAAAGGGGATGTCTCATGAAATGGAGAGTAGCTACTGAGAGCATCTTCCTGACAGAATATTGGTCTTAAAGGGGTATTTCCAAAATCTATAGTTATCCCTTATCCGCAGTGCACATGGTATGGCAAATATCGCGCAGAAAAGCTGCGTTGTATTTTCCGCAGCATGTCAATTCTTTGTGCGGATTCCACAGCGGTTTACACCTGCTCCACAATAGGAATCCGCAGGTGGAATCCGCACAAAATCTGCAGGAATTCCGCGGAAAATCCGCAGATAAAACTCAGTGTGTTTTATCTGTGGATTTTTCAAAAAAGGTGCGGGAAAATCCGCACCAGAATCCGCAACGTGTGCACATAGCCTAAGACAGCCGAAGAGAGTAGAATTCACTATCCAGTAGATAAGAGTTGACTATCAAACTTGAGAATCCCTCTTTAAAGGCCAGGAGTTTGGGGTGAGAATTAAAAAAAAAAAAATATATATATATATATATATATATATATATTCTTATTCGCAAACAGGTTTTTTTGTTGCAGATTTACTCCAAAAATCGCTTTATGAACACTTGGAAAAAATCTCTCCATTAATTTCTATAGTATGTTCTTCATGCTGTCCATATGAGGAATATTATGAGCATTTTTTTCTCCCTAAAGAGGTTTTTTAAAAATGCCTGGTAGAAAAAAAAAAGTGCAATATCTTTGAAGTGTGTCTTGATGGAATCCGCTCCAAATTCGGTACTGTCCAATCAAATGGCTGAAAAAAAAATGCTTCAGGGAAAAAATACTTTCAAATAGTAAGAAAGTATTCAAAACTGCTTCAGAAAAAGAAGATAAAAACAAGTAAAACTATTCTTAATCCTCTCCAAGGGTATGTGCACACCTGGAAGCCACCAGAAAAAGCTCCGCAAAACCACCGCACTGCTGTGCACATGATCAGTCTTTTGTTATTTCTTACAATAACTTAGGGAGTAGAAAACGTAAAGCATCTAAAATAAGTAACATCTTCATTTTTCAGATGACTTCCACAGTCCGGAATGACGGCGCTTTGGATGGAGCGGAAAACCTGCTCCGCCCAAGCGCCACCCCCTTCTTTACGTGCGGATTCACCGCACCCTATACATAGGATCCTGTTATTTACCTTGCGGCGATGGAGCGTCGCTGTAAGGTAAACTGACATGCTGCCTTCTAAAAAGACGCTCCGCATGTCCGGAAACGCAGAGCCGCCGGATGCGTGTTCGCACGCATAGTGGAGACGAGATTTCATAAAATCCCCACCACTATGCTGTAACATCTGGACGCTGCGGGTTGAACGCTGCAGCTGGACGCGGCGTTCAATCCGCAGCTAAGGCCTCTTTCACACATCCGTTTTTTACAATCAGTCACAATCCGTCAAAGTGTCGAAAAGACGGATCCTGTGCAGTTTGTAAAAAACTGATTCACTGGATCCGTTTTTTGATGGATCCGTCAAAGCAGGTGCTGACGGAATTTTAAAGGAACATAATTCCGGGGGAGAGAGAGAAAGAGAGAGAGAAAGAAAGAGAGAGAGAGAAAGAAAGAGAGAGAAAGAGAGAGAGAATATTTTTACCCCGGAATGGAAAAATGGGTTCAATTAAAGAAATAGAATTTCTTCCACGCATGCTCAGTTTCAAAAAAATGGAAGCCGTCGTTGGATTCCGTCTTTTGACTGACATCGACGGATCCTGTGTCCATAGGCTTCCATTATAGCCAACGACGGACAGCGCAGGATACGTCACTGTCTGACTTTTCGACGTACACTAAAAACGTTCCTCTGTGCGTTGTCTCCGCCCGACGGACAGCGATTTTTACGACGGATCCAGCGCACGACGGGTGAAACGTGTGGCCATCCGTCACAATCCGTCGCTTATACAAGTCTATGAGAAAAAAATGGATCCAGCAGCAACATTTGCTGGATCCGTTTTTTGATCAAAAAGACGTATTGTGACTGATGGCAAAAAAAAAAACCGGATGTGTGAAGGAACAGTAATCCGTATGTAATCCGGCACGTGGAAACATACCTTTACCTCTGCGGGTTCACATCGTCCAGCATCTTGATGACATCGTGTGCATGTACCCCAAAGAAGGAGCGTTTCTTAAAGCGTTTTTGAGCACCTTAAACATTTTGCCCTTATAGAATGGAAAACCCCACTGTAAAATCTGCTGCTGAAAGGGATTCAAATCCATAAATTCTCAGCAAAAATTGCTAGTATATGACATTTTCAGCATGGTGTCATGGCTTTGTCTGGATTTCAAATCCACAAGAGTGGATTCAGGAAATCTTATTTATATCTCATTTATGATCAGCTGCATACGCACACCACTGAGAAGGGCACTCATAGGCCATGCAACTTTTTTCTGCTTCATTTTTTCTGTAGGTGTCTGCAATACACACTAATATTTTTTTATCTTTAATTTATGCGTTTTTGGTGCAGAATTGAAGCAGCTTTTGTGAGGATGCAGTTATGCTACTTTTATTTTTTTTTATGCAGCCGGTGAAGACCACTGTGATTTTGTCACAGATTACACTATTAGGATGGATTCACACTAGGCATATGAAAATACAGTCCGTTTTTTACGGCCGTAATATGCAGAAATGTTCCCAAAATAGTGATCCGTATGTCATCCGTAGGCAGGGTGTGGCAGCGTATTTTGCGCATGTCATCCTCCGTATGTAATCCGTATGGCATCCGTACTGCGAGATTTTCTCGCCGGCTTGCAAGACGGACATACAATGGATCCATGGGCTCAAATATTCGATAAAACATACAGTACAGACCAAAAGTTTGGACACACCTTATCATTTAAGGATTTGTCTGTATTTTCATGACTATGAAAATTGTAAATTCACTCTGAAGGCATCAAAACTATGAATTAACACATGTGGAATTATATTTCTTAACAAAAAAAGTGTGAAACAACTGAAAATATGTCTTATATTCTAGGTTCTTCAAAGTAGCCACCTTTTGCTTTGATGACTGCTTTGCACACTCTTGGCATTCTCTTGATGATTTTCAAGAGGTTGTCACCGGAAAAGGTTTTCACTTCACAGGTGTGCCCTGTCAGGTTTAATAAGTGGGATTTCTTGCCTTATAAATGGGGTTGAGAACATCAGGTGTGTTGTGCAGAAGTCTGGTGGATACACAGCTGATAGTCCTACTGAATAGACTGTTAGAATTTGTATTATGGCAAGAAAAATGCAGCTAAGTAAATAAAAACGAGTGTCCATCATTACTTTAAGAAATGAAGGTCAGTCAGTCGAAAAAATTGGGAAAACTTTGAAAGTGTCCCCAAGTGCAGTTGCAAAAACCATCAAGCGCAACAAAGAAACTGGCTCACATGAGGACTGCCCCAGGAAAGGAAGACCAAGAGTCACCTCTGCTTCTGAGGATAAGTTTATCCCAGTCACCAGCCTCAGAAATCGCAGGTTAATAGCAGCTCAGATTAGAGACCAGGTCAATGCCACACAGAGTTCTAGCAGCAGACACATCTCTACAACAACTGTTAAGAGGAGACTTTGTGCAGCAGGCCATCATGGTAAACTAGCTGCTAGGAAACCACTGCTAAGGACAGGCAACAAGCAGAAGAGACTTGTTTGGGCTAAAGAACACAAGGAATGGACATTAGACCAGTGGAAATCTGTGCTTTGGTCTGATGAGTCCAAATTTGAGATCTTTGTTTCCAACCACCGTGTCTTTGTGTGACGCAGAAAAGGTGAATGGATGGACTCTACATGCCTGGTTCCCACCGTGAAGCATGGAGGAGGAGGTGTGATGGGGTGGGGTGCTTTGCTGGTGATACTGTTGGGGATTTATTCAAAATTGAAGGCATACTGAACCAGCATGGCTACCACAGCATCTTGCAGCGGCATGCTATTCCCTCCGGTTTGCGTTTAGTTGGACCATCATTTATTTTTCAACAGGACAATGACCCCAAACACCTCCAGTCTGTGTAAGGGCTATTTGACCAAGGAGAGTGATGGGGTGCTACGCCAGATGACCTGGCCTCCACAGTCACCAGATCTGAGCCCAATCGAGATGGTTTGGGGTGAGCTGGACCGCAGAGTGAAGGCAAAAGGGCCAACAAGTGCTAAGCATCTCTGGGAACTCCTTCAAGATTGTTGGAAGACCATTCCCGGTGACTACCTCTTGAAGCTCATCAAGAGAATGCCAAGAGTGTGCAAAGCAGTCATCAAAGCAAAAGGTGGCTACTTTGAAGAACCTAGAAAATAAGACATATTTTCATTTGTCTCACACTTTTTTGTTAAATATATAATTCCACATGTGTTAATTCATAGTTTTGATGCCTTCAGTGTGAATGTACAATTTTCATAGTCATGAAAATAGAGAGAAATCTTTAAATGAGAAGGTGTGTCCAAACTTTTGGTCTGTACTGTATATATATATATATATATATATATATATATATATATATATATATATATATGTCAGTGAGACACATATCTACTATATAATTGTCTAAGGGTCACTTCCGCCTGTCCTTCTGTCTTTCTGTCACGGATATTCATTGGTCGCAGCCTCTGTCTGTCATGGAATCAAAGTCGCTGATTGGTCTCGCCAGCTGCCTGTCATGGCTGCCGCGACCAATCAGCAACGGCCACAGTCCGATTAGTCCCTCCCTACTCCCCTGCAGTCAGTGCCCGGCGCCCGCTCCATACTCCCCGCAGTCACCGCTCACACAGGGTTAATGCCAGCGGTAACGGACCGCGTTATGCCGCAGGTAACTCACTCTGCTACCGCCGCTATTAACCCTGTGTGTCCCCAACTTTTTACTATTGATGCTGCCTATGCAGCGTCAATAGTAAAAGGATCTAATGTTAAAAGTAATAAAAAAAGAAAAAATCATTATATACTCACCTTCCGCCGCCTTTCCCGCTCCTCGCGACACTCCGGTAACCGCTCCATGCAAGCGGCAGGTTCCGGTGGCAAGGATGGTATGCGACAATGACCTGCCATGACGTCATGGTCATGTGATCGCAACGTCATCACGGGTCCTGCGCTACCAACCCTGGGACCGGAAGCTGCCGAGTGCACCACACACAGGCGATATGACTAAAAGGGCTCCCTCGGAAGGTGAGTATATGTTTATTTTTTAACCTGTGACATACGTGGCTGGGCAATATACTACGTGGCTGGGCAATATACTACGTGGCTGGGCAATATACTACGTGGCGGGGCAATATACTATGTGGCTGGGCAATATACCACGTGACTGGGCAATATACTACGTGGCTGGGCAATATACTACGTGGCTGGGCAATATACTACGTGGCTGGGCAATATACTACGTGGCGGGGCAATATACTACGTGACTGGGCAATATACTACGTGGCTGGGCAATATACCACGTGACTGGGCAATATACTACGTGGCTGGGCAACATACTACGTGGCTGGGCAATATACCACGTGACTGGGCAATATACTACGTGGCTGGGCAATATACTACGTGACTGGGCAATATACTACGTGGCTGGGCAATATACTACGTGGCTGGGCAATATACTACGTGGCGGAGCAATATACTATGTGGCGGGGCAATATACTACGTGGCTGGGCAATATACTACGTGGCTCTGTGCTGTATACTACGTCGCTGGGCAATATACTACGTGGCTGGGCAATATACTACGTCATTGGGCAATATACTACGTGACTGGGCAATATACTACGTGGTTGGGCAATATACTACGTTGCTGGGCAATATACTACGTGGCTGGGCAATATACTACATCGCTGGGCAATATACTACGTGGCTGGGCAATATACTACGTGACTGGGCAATATACTACGTGACTGGGCAATATACTACATCGCTGGGCAATATACTACGTGGCTG
Organism: Ranitomeya imitator; assembly: GCF_032444005.1. NCBI lineage: Eukaryota > Metazoa > Chordata > Amphibia > Anura > Dendrobatidae > Ranitomeya > Ranitomeya imitator. The sequence goes on along the minus strand of NC_091286.1, from coordinate 23,220,342 downwards.
GGCAATATACTACGTGACTGGGCAATATACTACGTGACTGGGCAATATACTATGTGGCTGGCCAATATACTACGTGACTGGGCAATATACTACATGGCTGGGCAATATACTACGTGGCTGGGCACTATGCTACGTGGCTGGGCAATATACTACGTGGCTGGGCAATATACTACGTGAACATGCATATTCTAAAATACCCGATGCGTTAGAATCGGGCCACCATCTATTATCTATATATATATAATTGTCTAAGGGTTTTTCCGTCTGTCTGTCTTTCTGTCTGTCTGTCTTTCTGTCTGTCTTTCTGTCTGTCTGTCTGTCCTGGAAATCCCGCGTCTCTGATTGGTCGAGGCCGCCAGGCCTCGACCAATCAGCGACGATGATGTCATAAAGGACGTAGACATCCCGCGTCTCTGATTCAGCGACGGGCACAGTATCGACGATGATGTCATACTGGTTGCCATGGCGACGATGATGTCATAAAGGTTGCCTCGACCAATCAGCGACGGGCACAGTCTGCCGCGAATTCTGGAATCATCATTGTCCATATAATACGGGGACATGCATATTCTAGAATACCCGATGCGTTAGAATCGGGCCACAATCTAGTATATATATATATATATATATATATATATGTATATTTATATTTTATACAGCGCTAGGAGCCCATGCCAGTTTTTTCCGTGATTTAACCCTTTATTTTAACAGCTACAGTCCCCAAATGTTGCACATACACACTTCTAACATTAGTAGTGAGGAATATGTAAAAAAAAAAGGTATATGAAGTGGTTTACTGTATGTAACCATGTCTTATACCATGTCGGGTTTGGGAAGGAGATAGCAAAAGCCGGCAATTCAATTACCGTCTTTTCTGCTATCTAGCGCTGTATGAAATATAAATACATATATATATGTGTGTCTCACTGATATATATATATATATACCTATTCTACGTGTACACATTTATTATAGCTTTTCTATTCTAACCTGTCAGTTGATATTACTGTACACCGCAATGAATTGCCGGCTTTTCTATAGAACACCGATGCGTATTTCTCGAAAGTCACACTGCTGGTCCGTGTATAATCCGTATTTTTCTCGCCCCCATTGACTTTAATTGGCGGATTTTTTTGCGCAATACGCTGACAAACGTAGCATGCTGTGATTTTCTACCGCCATAAAATACCATATAATATGGATGCGTAAAATGCGGCAGATAGGAGCTGCCCCATACAAAATCATTGGTCCGTGTGCAATGCATATTTTCTGCGCCTCTCATACGTCCGTAAAACTCGCTAGTGTGACCCCGGCCTTACACATTTAGGCTATGTGCACACGTTGCGGATTTTGCTGCAGATTTGCAGCGGATTTGCCACTGCAGATTCGCAGCAGTTTTCCATGCGTTGTACAGTACCATGTTAACTTATGGAAAACGAAATCCGCAGTGCCCATGGTGCGGAAAATACCGTGCGGAAATGCTGAGTTGTATTTTCCGCAGCATGTCAATTCTTTGTGCGGATTCTGCAGCGTTTTACACATGCTCCTCAATAGGAATCCACAGGTGTAAAAACTGCTGTGGAATCCGCCCAAAATCCACAGTAAATGCAGTGCGTTTTACCTGCGGATTTTTCAAAAAGGAGCGGAAAAATCTGCACCAGAATCCGCAACGTGTGCACATAGCCGGTTTTTCCTAGTGGTGGGTAGCTGAGGACAGCTTCCTGTAAATCCCATGGGGCCGGCCCGCAGCTGTTCCTCTGCACACAGATGGGTTATGGTGTCCTAGATGCCTGGAATCCGGCCGCACCCAGGCAATGGTGTGTAAACACAAGTGTGGCAGCTGCAGACATGATGATAGGCCTGGGACATGGAGAGCCTGCAGCTCAGCACTCACTGTCTGGGTCATACTGCCTTATGTGGTACATTCCCCATAATCCTCTGCTGCAATCTCGTCCTACTTCACCAATTAATCAAGTAATTACCGCGCACATTGCGTTCTCATGTAATTACTGGTTATTCTCGTACTGTTCCTCCACCACCTGCACTATATGGCGGTGCACATGGCGGAGTCAAAACACAGCTGAATGCAGTCTGAGTTCAGATATGAGTTTTTGTAAGGCCGGCGTCACACTCAGCGTATGAAAATACAGTCCGTTTTTTACAGCCGTAATACGCAGAAATTTTGCCAAAATAGTGATCCGTATGTCATCCGTAGGCAGGGTGTATCAGCGTATTTTGCGCATGTCATCCTCCGTATGTAATCCGTATGGCATCCGTACTGCGAGATTCTCTCGCAGGTTTGCAAAACCGACATACAATGGATCCATGGGCTCAAATGTTTGTTAAAACATATATACAGTCTATATATATATAGTCTATATATATATATAGTATATATATATATATATGTCATTGAGACACATATATATATATATATATATATATATATATATATATATATATATATATATATATATATATATACTGTATTTATATTTACTCCAGCGTGAGATAGCAGAAAAGCCGGTAATTCAATTGCCGGCTTTTCCCATCTCCTTCACAAACCCAACAGGATATGAGACATGGTTTACATACAGTAAACCATCTCATATCCCTTCTTTTATTACATATTCTTCTTTACTAATGTAATAAGTGTCTCTGTGTAAAATTTGGGGTCTCTAGCTATTAAATTAAAGGGTTAAATCCCGGAAAAAATTGGCGTGGGCTCCCGCGCAATTTTCTCTGCCAGAGTAGTAAAGCCAGTGACTGAGGGCAGATATTAATAGCCTGGAGAGGGTCCATGGTTATTGTCCCCCCCCCCCGGCTAAAAACATCTGCCCCCAGCCACCCAGAAAAAGGCACATCTTGAAGATGCGCCTATTCTGGCACTTAGTCTCTCTCTTCCCACTCCCGTGTAGCGGTGGGATATGGGGTAATGAAGGGTTAATATCACCTTGCTATTGTAAGGTGACATTAAGCCAGGTTAATAATGGAGAGGTGTCAATTATGACACCTATCCATTATTAATCCAATAGTACGAAATGGTTAATAAAACACACACACACATTATTAAAAAGTATTTTAATGAAATAAAGACACATGATGTTTTCATATTTTATTATACTCTTAATCCACCTGAAGACCATTGTCATCTGAAACAAAGGTAAAAACAACTAAACAACAATATTCCATACCTTCCATCTGAAGGGGTTCAATCATTTTACACCCAGGAGCTCTGCTAATGCAGCTGTGCTCCTGACTGTAAAACTTGGTGCGTATTTCTCGCAAATCACACGCATGGTCCGTGTGTAATCCGTATTTTTCTCGCCCCCCTAGACTTTCATTGGCGATTGTTTTGCGCAATACGCTGACAAACGCAGCATGCTGCTGCAGCGCCCCGAAGTCCTGGTCATTGCAGTAATGTCGCTCTGCCACTAAGGGGAGTGATGTCTGATTGCACTAAAGGAGTTCACCTGACCAGGTATCACAGCACACATTACACTTCACACTCCGGCCACCAGGGGGAGCAAAAGGCACTATGTATTAGGCCACTACTCACACTTTGGTAAAACTGGGGGTCGGATAGGAAGTTAGAACAGAACACAGCCTGGGAGAGCTCCAGGGAGGACCTGTCAGGGGTGGGTTCCTGACAGGGGCCTAGCAGGACGAATAGAAAGCAACAGAACCGCGCCTGCACAACCTTGCGGCAGTATCCTAAGAAAGGACACGAAGAGAAGGATATTGTGGAAAGTGAGAAACGAGATCAAGCACAAAGGAGAGCCAGTAGGAGTCGTGCCTCGAGAACGGCAACTTCCTACTGAGGCGCGTAGCCGGTGACCGGAACACCGAGGAAGTAACTGACTCTATGCCTTACTTCAAATACCGCAGGACAGTTAATTATAGGTTGGCTGTCTACCATACATCACCTAAGCAGACATAGGGGGCAAGCGTGGAGAGGGGCGTCTCTAGGGTCCCAGAATAGCTCCGAGCCTTCCCGTCATACGGGTGCGTCCTATCCAGATAATCTTGGGGGATGGAGAGAGAGAGAGAGAAAGAACGAGAACAGAAGTTGTGAGGACTATCCCGAATGCTCAGCAGGGAAGAACTACAACACACAGGCGCTAGTGGTAGGCACTGATTTCTACCTGCAAAGGGAACTCTGGATGTGCCTTCGGACCGTCCGGTCTCAGACAGCCCTGTTAACAGTGCTCTGGATTGCGGATCCCGGAGTCTTCAGTAAAAGGTAAAGAGACTGCAACCCTGTGTCCTCGTTATTAACTCACATCATCGCCACCTACACTACTGGGAAGCCCTGGGGACACACTTCACCTGTGGGAAGGTATACCATCTAGCTGCCATTCCATCACCCCAACGGACCCCTAAGCAGCATCGGTCACCCTGACCGAACACCACAGGTGGCGTCACGAACCCTTGACAAACTAATTTCACCCCTTTCATTAGATGCCCCTTAGCAGGGTCACGGACCGGGTCCAGCCACCGTGACAACCCCAGAATTGAGACAGAGAGGACCGGTACCGAGTAACCTGTGGCCCTGTGTCTGGGGGCGCTCCACTGCGATTTTCCACGGCCGTACAAGACCGTATAATACGGATCCGTAAAATATGGCAGATAGGAGCTAGGCCATAGAGAATCATTGCAATCCGTATTTTCTGCGCCTCTCATACGTCCGTAAAACTCGCTAGTGTGACGCCGGCCTAATAGAAGTGTTTGGAGGCCTGAGGCTAGTTTCACGCGAGCCTGTCAAACAATTTTTTTTTTTTTTTATTAAAATGCATTTATTTGGAGCTAAAAATCCTTTTTGCAATCAGGCATTATTACATATTTTGCACCGTTTGGCTTCTACAGGCGCTTTGTTTCATTCCACATTCAACTTTGATATGGTCTGTGGTCATAAATTAGATGAGAGGAGCTCATAAAAATACAGATAAAAGTTACAAACGCTCCATCAGACCGACCCCACTGACAGATTCTCCTGAATCTTTGATCGATGAAACCCAATTGCAAACATTAATTTTAGACCAATATACACTGATTTCAGTAAAAAAAGTCCCCAAAACTCCCCTTTAGGCCAGTCTCACACGTCCAGATAATTCCGGTACCGGAAAAATCGGTACCAGAATTATCCGTGTCCGTGTCTCCGTGAGCTTCCGTGGTACATCAGTGTGGCACACGTGCGGCACACGTGTGCCGCCTGGGTACCACACGGAGCATGCAGGAGACAACGCTAGAGATAAGCGCTGTCCCCTGCATCTGGTGCTGAAGCGGCCATTCATATCTTCTTTCCAGCAGCGTTCGCTGGAAAAAGATATGAAAAATCCTTTTTTTTTTGTCCTCGTGTTTAAAATAAAGATCCCTGTTGCCACACCCCTCCCACCCCCTGTGCGCCCCCCCCCCCGCTGTTACTAAAATACTCACCCGCTCCCTCGCAGCGTCCTGTCCTCGCCGCACCTTCTCCTGTATGAGCGGTCATGTGGGGCCGCTTATTACAGTAATGAATATGCGGCTCCACCCCTATGGGAGGTGGAGCCGCATATTCATGACTGTAATCGGCGGCACCACGTGACCGCTCATACAGGAGAAGCTGGCGCTGAGAGGACACTGCGAGGGAGCGGGTGAGTATTTTAGTAACAGCGGGGGGGGGGGGGGAGTTTGGGCGCACAGGGGGTGGGAGGGGGGTGGCGACAGGGATCTTTATTTTAAACATGAGGACAAAAAAAAAAAGGATTTTCATATCTTCTTTCCAGCGAACGCTGCTGGAAAGAAGATATGAATGGCCGCTTCAGCACCACGTGGGGGGGACAGCGCTTACAGTAGCGCTGTCTCCTGCACGGCACACGGACAGCGTCCGTGTGCGGTACGTGTTTTACACCGACCCATTGACTTTAATGGGTCCGTGTAATCCGTGCGCTCCCACGAACACTTACATGTCTCTGTGTTTTACACACGGACACACGGTCCGTGAAAACACGCTGACATGTCTCCGGTACGTGAGGAAACTGTCACCTCACGTACCGGAGCCACTGACGTGTGAAACTGGCCTTAAGCTGCCTGCAAACTGTCTTTGTCTGTCAGTTTTTACCTAAAGTTTTTGTTTTTTCTGTACTACTTTGTGCTTTTTTTAGACAATAGTAGAGTTTCATTCATTTCTTCTCTAGTTTTCTTGTGGAAAATAAGTCAAAACTTTTGTGGTGTAGCCATAGTTGCCAACATTTCTGGAGACGTTACGCCTTTGTTCACACATGGATACTCACTGATTGAATTTTTCATCCACACAGTGATGAGTGGTCGATGAGTTGTTTTGACGTGCCCGCCGACCGCATGGGAACGCAACTGTCCTGCGTACCCAATGTTAAAGATAGGTATGCAGGACGCATGCGGAAGTAGGAGGAGCTTAACGTAAGACGTACGCAACCTCCGCAAAGCCCCCGAACGCAAATGTGAACTTAGCCTTAGACCCTTTAGGATTTTTTTTAACCTTTCAAATTATACTATTCATAGGTTTCTTAAAACATTATGTGATTTGTTATGTGAAAACTGCATAAAAAAACAAACACCCAAACCCTAAATAGAAAGACATAAATCACATAAGCAAAAAATAAAAAAAAATGCCAGTAATCAAGAGAAATGCCATAAAAAGATTTTTATACTGTATGACTTGCACATTTCCCTTGTTGCTCTGCTATATATGAGGAGATCACTGGTTTTACCAGAAATCGCGCAGCGTGAAACGCAGACGTCGGGTGAAGCCGCCTAAACCTCAGGGTATGTACAGAACGTCAAATCACAAGCACAAAAATGATTATTAACGTGCCAGATATTTTTGCACTCCGACATCACAGCAACATAAAACCGATTGTAATCTCTTCCACACCCCTCCATAGATGACTGCGAGATAACATTTCTATTCCCTGTCATTCCTGGCAATGCTCCAACCCTCCCTTTAAGACCTTTGCCCTTTATCGTTAACGTCCTATCGCCCCATGGGCTATGGGCACGTTGGCAACCATGTATTGAAATGGAGAGTGTGGAAAAAAAAGTAGAAATGATCTTTCAGGATTCTGCCATAGATTACTTCCACAAGCACCTCACATTACTTCCGCAAGCTCTTCAAATATCCAAACTGTCGAAAGAGAAAGATTAGACTAGTTTCCCATAGCAACCAAGTCAACGCCAAGTTCCCTTTTGAAAGCTGAGCCCTGGTTGCTATGGGCAACCAGGCCAGCTTTCCTGTGTAGTCAGCTGTGACAAACTAGGCCTAAAGGCGGAGATGTATCAAAACTGGTGCGAGTTGCCTACGGGCCCCGTATCTGCCAGGACTGTCCTGATTATTGCATAAACTTTGCCCCAAATTGGTTGGGTGGCCTCAATCGGTTCTGTTTTTTTTTTTTTTTGGGGGGGTCATCATGAGTAAGGTCTCTATTGTACTAACACCAACGTAGGAAAGAAGGGAAAATGGAGCCTGTTGCCCACGACGACCAACTAGGCCGCTGCTTTCATTTTCTAAATGGGTCCATGAAAATAAAAGGAGGACCGAGGCCTTCCACTTTATCTTTAGTAGTAGAATTACAGTTGCCAATAGGCCTCACCTAATGTAAATAGGGCATGCTGTCGCTTGTAGTTCCATCACTGAAGAAAAGAGGACCTGACCATAGGGCGCCTTAAATTAATGGCCGTGACTCCCATCACTTTGTGTGGCCAATCTAATAGAAGAGCGGGGTAAAGTCACATGACTTATTTCAGGGCGCAATCCCTGTTTTGGCTGTGAAGTGATGGATGTCTATGGATAAGGTGGGAAGGTGGAGAGTGAGTATATATAGTCTGGTCTGGGGTCTCAATTACTTTAGGGGTCTTTTATATAAAACTCTCCCCTTTTAGCTGTCAATACTTGCCGCCAGAATATGGCAGTAAAGCATTTCCCCGGGGAAGTGCATTCCGCCATATTGTTTTGTGCAATATCCTTAGGTTAGTTATGTATCGTCCATCGGGTGGCGCCATCACGTGGCAGTTTTTTTGTGCCTATTAAAACAGGCTTCTTAGTCGTGTGCATGCGACGCCAGGTGTCAGTTACACAGCGGTGGCGTGCGACTCCGGGGGACAGTTTAACCGCAGCAGACGTGTATCAGACATTGGTGTACGGTCCTAGCAGTGGTCAGGTATGGGGGGCTGTGTGTATGAAAGCCTGGTGTGACCTTCGGGAATATAAAGTGTGAAAATCTCCAGGTGTATACAATGGACATATCCATAAATCTCTATATTCTTTAAGCATCCATCTAGCCCTAAGTGAAATTTACCGATATGGGCCTGAGCTGCAATACCATACACAGCCTATAGATCAGAGAGGCGCTGTGCAGGATGAAATGCCAAAGCGTTACAGCGCTCTATCCCTCCAAGATGGTGTTTGGGTTTGAAAACCTTTGTGTGTCAGGCAGGAGTCATGTGCAGCCCCAGTGCCCAGTATGTCAGGCGGGAGTAGTGTGCAGCCCCTGTGTCAGGCAAGAGTAGTGCGCAGCCCCTGTGTGTGAGCCGGGAGTAGTGTGCAGCCCCAGTGTGTCAGGCGGGAACGGTGCGCAGTTCTCGTGTGTCAGGCAGGAGTTGTGTGCAGTCCCTGTGTGTCAGGCGGTAGTAGTGTGCAGTCCTCGTGTGTCAGGCAGTAGTAGTGTGCAGTCCTCGTATGTCAGGCAGGAGTAGTGTGCAGTCCCTGTGTGTCTGGCAGGAGCAGTGTGCAGTCCCTGTGTGTCAGGTGGTAGTAGTGTGCAGTCCCTGTGTGTCAGGCGGTAGTAGTGTGCAGTCCTCGTGTGTCAGGCAGGAGTAGTGTGCAGTCCTCGTGTGTCAGGCAGGAGTAGTGTGCAGTCCTCGTGTGTCAGGCAGTAGTAGTGTGCAGTCCTCGTGTGTCAGGCAGGAGAAGTGTGCAGTCCTCGTGTGTCAGGCAGAAGTGTACAGTCCTCGTGTGTCAGGCAGGAGTAGTGTGCAGTCCTCGTGTGTCAGGCAGGAGTAGTGTGCAGTCCTCGTGTGTCAGGCAGTAGTAGTGTGCAGTCCTCGTGTGTCAGGCAGGAGTAGTGTGCAGTCCTCGTGTGTCAGGCAGGAGTAGTGTGCAGTCGTCGTGTGTCAGGCAGTAGTAGTGTGCAGTCCTCGTGTGTCAGGCAGGAGTAGTGTGCAGTCCTCGTGTGTCAGGCGGTAGTAGTGTGCAGTCCTCGTGTGTCAGGCGGTAGTAGTGTGCAGTCCTCGTGTGTCAGGCAGGAGTAGTGTGCAGTCCCTGTGTGTCAGGCAGGAGTAGTGTGCAGTCCCTGTGTGTCAAGCGGTAGTAGTGTGCAGTCCTCGTGTGTCAGGCGGTAGTAGTGTGCAGTCCTCGTGTGTCAGGCAGTAGTGTGCAGCCCTCGTGTGTCAGGCAGTAGTAGTGTGCAGCCCTCGTGTGTCAGGCAGTAGTAGTGTGCAGTCCTCGTGTGTCAGGCAGGAGTAGTGTGTGGTCCTCGTGTGTCAGGCAGGAGTAGTGTGCGGTCCCTGTGTGTCAGGCAGGAGTAGTGTGCGGTCCCTGTGTGTCAGGCAGGAGTAGTGTCCAGTCCTCGTGTGTCAGGCAGCAGTGTGCGATCCTCGTGTGTCAGGCAGGAGTAGTGTGCAGTCCCTGTGTGTCAGGCAGGAGTAGTGTGCAGTCCCTGTGTGTCAGGCAGGAGTAGTGTGCGGTCCTCGTGTGTCAGGCGGTAGTAGTGTGCAGTCCTCGTGTGTCAGGCAGGAGTAGTGTGCAGTCCTCGTGTGTCAAGCAGTAGTAGTGTGCGGTCCTCGTGTGTCAGGCAGGAGTAGTGTGCAGTCCTCGTGTGTCAGGCAGGAGAAGTGTGCAGTCCTCGTGTGTCAGGCAGGAGTAGTGTACAGTCCTCGTGTGTCAGGCAGGAGTAGTGTGCAGTCCTCGTGTGTCAGGCAGGAGTAGTGTGCAGTCCTCGTGTGTCAGGCAGGAGTAGTGTGCAGTCTTCGTGTGTCAGGCGGTAGTAGTGTGCAGTCCCTGTGTGTCAGGCAGGAGTAGTGTGCAGTCCCTGTGTGTCAGGCGGTAGTAGTGTGCAGTCCTCGTGTGTCAGGCGGTAGTAGTGTGCAGTCCTCGTGTGTCAGGCAGGAGTAGTGTGCGGTCCTCGTGTGTCAGGCAGGAGTAGTGTGCGGTCCTCGTGTGTCAGGCAGTAGTAGTGTGCGGTCCTCGTATGTCAGGCAGGAGTAGTGTGCAGTCCTCGTGTGTCAGGCAGGAGTAGTGTGCAGTCCTCGTGTGTCAGGCAGGAGTAGTGTGCAGTCCCTGTGTGTCAGGCAGGAGTAGTGTGCAGTCCCTGTGTGTCAGGCAGGAGTAGTGTGCAGTCCTCGTGTGTCAGGCAGGAGTAGTGTGCAGTCCCTGTGTGTCAGGCAGGAGTAGTGTGCAGTCCTCGTGTGTCAGGCAGGAGTAGTGTGCAGTCCTCGTGTGTCAGGCAGGAGTAGTGTGCAGTCCTTGTGTGTCAGGCAGTAGTAGTGTGCGGTCCTCGTGAGTCAGGCTGAGGCAGGAGTAGTGTGCAGTCCCTGTGTGTCAGGCAGGAGTAGTGTGCAGTCCCTGTGTGTCAGGCTGAGGCAGGAGTAGTGTGCGGTCCTCGTGTGTCAGGCAGGAGTAGTGTGCAGTCCTCGTGTGTCAGGCAGGAGTAGTGTGCAGTCCTCGTGTGTCAGGCAGGAGTAGTGTGCGGTCCTCGTGTGTCAGGCAGGAGTAGTGTGCGGTCCTCGTGTGTCAGGCAGGAGTAGTGTGCGGTCCTCGTGTGTCAGGCAGGAGTAGTGTGCGGTCCTCGTGTGTCAGGCAGGAGTAGTGTGCGGTCCTCGTGTGTCAGGCAGGAGTAGTGTGCGGTCCTCGTGTGTCAGGCAGGAGTAGTGTGCAGTCCTCGTGTGTCAGGCTGAGGCAGGAGTAGTGTGCGGTCCTCGTGTGTCAGGCAGTAGTAGTGTGCAGTCCTCGTGTGTCAGGCTGAGGCAGGAGTAGTGTGCGGTCCTCGTGTGTCAGGCAGTAGTAGTGTGCGGTCCTCGTGTGTCAGGCTGAGGCAGGAGTAGTGTGCGGTCCTCGTGTGTCAGGCAGGAGTAGTGTGCAGTCCTCGTGTGTCAGGCAGGAGTAGTGTGCGGTCCTCGTGTGTCAGGCAGGAGTAGTGTGCGGTCCTCGTGTGTCAGGCAGGAGTAGTGTGCGGTCCTCATGTGTCAGGCAGGAGTAGTGTGCGGTCCTCGTGTGTCAGGCAGGAGTAGTGTGCGGTCCTCGTGTGTCAGGCAGGAGTAGTGTGCGGTCCTCGTGTGTCAGGCAGGAGTACTGTGCGGTCCTCGTGTGTCAGGCAGGAGTAGTGTGCGGTCCTCGTGTGTCAGGCAGGAGTAGTGTGCGGTCCTCGTGTGTCAGGCAGGAGTAGTGTGCGGTCCTCGTGTGTCAGGCAGGAGTAGTGTGCGGTCCTCGTGTGTCAGGCAGGAGTAGTGTGCGGTCCTCGTGTGTCAGGCAGGAGTAGTGTGCGGTCCTCGTGTGTCAGGCAGGAGTAGTGTGCGGTCCTCGTGTGTCAGGCAGGAGTAGTGTGCGGTCCTCGTGTGTCAGGCAGGAGTAGTGTGCGGTCCTCGTGTGTCAGGCTGAGGCAGGAGTAGTGTGCGGTCCTCGTGTGTCAGGCAGGAGTAGTGTGCAGTCCTCGTGTGTCAGGCAGGAGTAGTGTGCGGTCCTCGTGTGTCAGGCAGGAGTAGTGTGCGGTCCTCGTGTGTCAGGCAGGAGTAGTGTGCGGTCCTCGTGTGTCAGGCAGGAGTAGTGTGCGGTCCTCGTGTGTCAGGCAGGAGTAGTGTGCGGTCCTCGTGTGTCAGGCAGGAGTAGTGTGCGGTCCTCGTGTGTCAGGCAGGAGTAGTGTGCGGTCCTCGTGTGTCAGGCAGGAGTAGTGTGCGGTCCTCGTGTGTCAGGCAGGAGTAGTGTGCGGTCCTCGTGTGTCAGGCAGGAGTAGTGTGCAGTCCTCATGTGTCAGGCAGGAGTAGTGTGCGGTCCTCGTGTGTCAGGCAGGAGTAGTGTGCGGTCCTCGTGTGTCAGGCAGGAGTAGTGTGCAGTCCTCGTGTGTCAGGCAGGAGTAGTGTGCGGTCCTCGTGTGTCAGGCTGAGGCAGGAGTAGTGTGCGGTCCTCGTGTGTCAGGCAGGAGTAGTGTGCAGTCCTCGTGTGTCAAGCAGTAGTAGTGTGCGGTCCTCGTGTGTCAGGCAGGAGTAGTGTGCAGTCCTCGTGTGTCAGGCAGGAGAAGTGTGCAGTCCTCGTGTGTCAGGCAGGAGAAGTGTACAGTCCTCGTGTGTCAGGCAGGAGTAGTGTGCAGTCCTCGTGTGTCAGGCAGGAGTAGTGTGCAGTCCTCGTGTGTCAGGCAGGAGTAGTGTGCAGTCTTCGTGTGTCAGGCGGTAGTAGTGTGCAGTCCCTGTGTGTCAGGCAGGAGTAGTGTGCAGTCCCTGTGTGTCAGGCGGTAGTAGTGTGCAGTCCTCGTGTGTCAGGCGGTAGTAGTGTGCAGTCCTCGTGTGTCAGGCAGGAGTAGTGTGCGGTCCTCGTGTGTCAGGCAGGAGTAGTGTGCGGTCCTCGTGTGTCAGGCAGTAGTAGTGTGCGGTCCTCGTATGTCAGGCAGGAGTAGTGTGCAGTCCTCGTGTGTCAGGCAGGAGTAGTGTGCAGTCCTCGTGTGTCAGGCAGGAGTAGTGTGCAGTCCCTGTGTGTCAGGCAGGAGTAGTGTGCAGTCCCTGTGTGTCAGGCAGGAGTAGTGTGCAGTCCTCGTGTGTCAGGCAGGAGTAGTGTGCAGTCCCTGTGTGTCAGGCAGGAGTAGTGTGCAGTCCTCGTGTGTCAGGCAGGAGTAGTGTGCAGTCCTCGTGTGTCAGGCAGGAGTAGTGTGCAGTCCTTGTGTGTCAGGCAGTAGTAGTGTGCGGTCCTCGTGAGTCAGGCTGAGGCAGGAGTAGTGTGCAGTCCCTGTGTGTCAGGCAGGAGTAGTGTGCAGTCCCTGTGTGTCAGGCTGAGGCAGGAGTAGTGTGCGGTCCTCGTGTGTCAGGCAGGAGTAGTGTGCAGTCCTCGTGTGTCAGGCAGGAGTAGTGTGCAGTCCTCGTGTGTCAGGCAGGAGTAGTGTGCGGTCCTCGTGTGTCAGGCAGGAGTAGTGTGCGGTCCTCGTGTGTCAGGCAGGAGTAGTGTGCGGTCCTCGTGTGTCAGGCAGGAGTAGTGTGCGGTCCTCGTGTGTCAGGCAGGAGTAGTGTGCGGTCCTCGTGTGTCAGGCAGGAGTAGTGTGCGGTCCTCGTGTGTCAGGCAGGAGTAGTGTGCGGTCCTCGTGTGTCAGGCAGGAGTAGTGTGCGGTCCTCGTGTGTCAGGCAGGAGTAGTGTGCGGTCCTCGTGTGTCAGGCAGGAGTAGTGTGCGGTCCTCGTGTGTCAGGCAGGAGTAGTGTGCGGTCCTCGTGTGTCAGGCAGGAGTAGTGTGCGGTCCTCGTGTGTCAGGCAGGAGTAGTGTGCAGTCCTCGTGTGTCAGGCAGGAGTAGTGTGCGGTCCTCGTGTGTCAGGCAGGAGTAGTGTGCGGTCCTCGTGTGTCAGGCAGGAGTAGTGTGCAGTCCTCGTGTGTCAGGCAGGAGTAGTGTGCGGTCCTCGTGTGTCAGGCTGAGGCAGGAGTAGTGTGCGGTCCTCGTGTGTCAGGCAGGAGTAGTGTGCAGTCCTCGTGTGTCAAGCAGTAGTAGTGTGCGGTCCTCGTGTGTCAGGCAGGAGTAGTGTGCAGTCCTCGTGTGTCAGGCAGGAGAAGTGTGCAGTCCTCGTGTGTCAGGCAGGAGAAGTGTACAGTCCTCGTGTGTCAGGCAGGAGTAGTGTGCAGTCCTCGTGTGTCAGGCAGGAGTAGTGTGCAGTCCTCGTGTGTCAGGCAGGAGTAGTGTGCAGTCTTCGTGTGTCAGGCGGTAGTAGTGTGCAGTCCCTGTGTGTCAGGCAGGAGTAGTGTGCAGTCCCTGTGTGTCAGGCGGTAGTAGTGTGCAGTCCTCGTGTGTCAGGCGGTAGTAGTGTGCAGTCCTCGTGTGTCAGGCAGGAGTAGTGTGCGGTCCTCGTGTGTCAGGCAGGAGTAGTGTGCGGTCCTCGTGTGTCAGGCAGTAGTAGTGTGCGGTCCTCGTATGTCAGGCAGGAGTAGTGTGCAGTCCTCGTGTGTCAGGCAGGAGTAGTGTGCAGTCCTCGTGTGTCAGGCAGGAGTAGTGTGCAGTCCCTGTGTGTCAGGCAGGAGTAGTGTGCAGTCCCTGTGTGTCAGGCAGGAGTAGTGTGCAGTCCTCGTGTGTCAGGCAGGAGTAGTGTGCAGTCCATGTGTGTCAGGCAGGAGTAGTGTGCAGTCCTCGTGTGTCAGGCAGGAGTAGTGTGCAGTCCTCGTGTGTCAGGCAGGAGTAGTGTGCAGTCCTTGTGTGTCAGGCAGTAGTAGTGTGCGGTCCTCGTGAGTCAGGCTGAGGCAGGAGTAGTGTGCAGTCCCTGTGTGTCAGGCAGGAGTAGTGTGCAGTCCCTGTGTGTCAGGCTGAGGCAGGAGTAGTGTGCGGTCCTCGTGTGTCAGGCAGGAGTAGTGTGCAGTCCTCGTGTGTCAGGCAGGAGTAGTGTGCAGTCCTCGTGTGTCAGGCAGGAGTAGTGTGCGGTCCTCGTGTGTCAGGCAGGAGTAGTGTGCGGTCCTCGTGTGTCAGGCAGGAGTAGTGTGCGGTCCTCGTGTGTCAGGCAGGAGTAGTGTGCGGTCCTCGTGTGTCAGGCAGGAGTAGTGTGCAGTCCTCGTGTGTCAGGCAGGAGTAGTGTGCGGTCCTCGTGTGTCAGGCAGGAGTAGTGTGCAGTCCTCGTGTGTCAGGCTGAGGCAGGAGTAGTGTGCGGTCCTCATGTGTCAGGCAGTAGTAGTGTGCGGTCCTCGTGTGTCAGGCTGAGGCAGGAGTAGTGTGCGGTCCTCGTGTGTCAGGCAGTAGTAGTGTGCGGTCCTCGTGTGTCAGGCTGAGGCAGGAGTAGTGTGCGGTCCTCGTGTGTCAGGCAGGAGTAGTGTGCAGTCCTCGTGTGTCAGGCAGGAGTAGTGTGCGGTCCTCGTGTGTCAGGCAGGAGTAGTGTGCGGTCCTCGTGTGTCAGGCAGGAGTAGTGTGCGGTCCTCATGTGTCAGGCAGGAGTAGTGTGCAGTCCTCGTGTGTCAGGCAGGAGTAGTGTGCGGTCCTCGTGTGTCAGGCAGGAGTAGTGTGCGGTCCTCGTGTGTCAGGCAGGAGTAGTGTGCGGTCCTCGTGTGTCAGGCAGGAGTAGTGTGCGGTCCTCCTGTGTCAGGCAGGAGTAGTGTGCGGTCCTCGTGTGTCAGGCAGGAGTAGTGTGCGGTCCTCGTGTGTCAGGCAGGAGTAGTGTGCGGTCCTCGTGTGTCAGGCAGGAGTAGTGTGCGGTCCTCGTGTGTCAGGCAGGAGTAGTGTGCGGTCCTCGTGTGTCAGGCAGGAGTAGTGTGCGGTCCTCGTGTGTCAGGCAGGAGTAGTGTGCGGTCCTCGTGTGTCAGGCAGGAGTAGTGTGCGGTCCTCGTGTGTCAGGCAGGAGTAGTGTGCGGTCCTCGTGTGTCAGGCAGGAGTAGTGTGCGGTCCTCGTGTGTCAGGCAGGAGTAGTGTGCGGTCCTCGTGTGTCAGGCAGGAGTAGTGTGCGGTCCTCGTGTGTCAGGCAGGAGTAGTGTGCGGTCCTCGTGTGTCAGGCAGGAGTAGTGTGCGGTCCTCGTGTGTCAGGCAGGAGTAGTGTGCGGTCCTCGTGTGTCAGGCAGGAGTAGTGTGCGGTCCTCGTGTGTCAGGCAGGAGTAGTGTGCGGTCCTCGTGTGTCAGGCAGGAGTAGTGTGCGGTCCTCGTGTGTCAGGCAGGAGTAGTGTGCGGTCCTCGTGTGTCAGGCTGAGGCAGGAGTAGTGTGCGGTCCTCGTGTGTCAGGCAGGAGTAGTGTGCGGTCCTCGTGTGTCAGGCTGAGGCAGGAGTAGTGTGCGGTCCTCGTGTGTCAGGCAGGAGTAGTGTGCGGTCCTCGTGTGTCAGGCTGAGGCAGGAGTAGTGTGCGGTCCTCGTGTGTCAGGCAGGAGTAGTGTGCGGTCCTCGTGTGTCAGGCAGGAGTAGTGTGCGGTCCTCGTGTGTCAGGCAGGAGTAGTGTGCGGTCCTCGTGTGTCAGGCAGGAGTAGTGTGCGGTCCTCGTGTGTCAGGCAGGAGTAGTGTGCGGTCCTCGTGTGTCAGGCAGGAGTAGTGTGCAGTCCTCGTGTGTCAGGCAGGAGTAGTGTGCGGTCCTCGTGTGTCAGGCAGGAGTAGTGTGCGGTCCTCGTGTGTCAGGCAGGAGTAGTGTGCGGTCCTCGTGTGTCAGGCAGGAGTAGTGTGCGGTCCTCGTGTGTCAGGCAGGAGTAGTGTGCGGTCCTCGTGTGTCAGGCAGGAGTAGTGTGCGGTCCTCGTGTGTCAGGCTGAGGCAGGAGTAGTGTGCGGTCCTCGTGTGTCAGGCAGGAGTAGTGTGCGGTCCTCGTGTGTCAGGCTGAGGCAGGAGTAGTGTGCGGTCCTCGTGTGTCAGGCAGGAGTAGTGTGCGGTCCTCGTGTGTCAGGCAGGAGTAGTGTGCGGTCCTCGTGTGTCAGGCAGGAGTAGTGTGCGGTCCTCGTGTGTCAGGCAGGAGTAGTGTGCGGTCCTCGTGTGTCAGGCAGGAGTAGTGTGCGGTCCTCGTGTGTCAGGCAGGAGTAGTGTGCGGTCCTCGTGTGTCAGGCAGGAGTAGTGTGCGGTCCTCGTGTGTCAGGCAGGAGTAGTGTGCGGTCCTCGTGTGTCAGGCAGGAGTAGTGTGCGGTCCTCGTGTGTCAGGCAGGAGTAGTGTGCGGTCCTCGTGTGTCAGGCAGGAGTAGTGTGCGGTCCTCGTGTGTCAGGCAGGAGTAGTGTGCGGTCCTCGTGTGTCAGGCAGGAGTAGTGTGCGGTCCTCGTGTGTCAGGCAGGAGTAGTGTGCGGTCCTCGTGTGTCAGGCAGGAGTAGTGTGCGGTCCTCGTGTGTCAGGCAGGAGTAGTGTGCGGTCCTCGTGTGTCAGGCAGGAGTAGTGTGCGGTCCTCGTGTGTCAGGCTGAGGCAGGAGTAGTGTGCGGTGGTCCTCGTGTGTCAGGCAGGAGTAGTGTGCAGCAGGAGCATGTCTTTGTGTTTGTACACACTCTCTCCGGCTGGGCCTTCCCTCCATTGTGCCTGATTGGCCGCCGCTCGGTGAGGCAGCTTCTCAGCAGGGCTTGTGGGACACACCAATGTCAGCCATTTTTCAATTGTGTTTGCAGCCAGCAGCCTGTGCTCTCTCAGCTCGCGGGGAAGGTAAGTTTTTAGTTGCAATTCCCTGACCCCAAACCGGACACAAAGCTCCCGAAACCGACCCCCGAGCACTGCCCCCCCTGCCCGGGCTCCCCCCAGCCCCCTCCCGACCCCCCATACAAACTTTTTGGGGCTGCAAAGCCGGAGAGTGCCGCTGCCCCCTGCCTCAGACAAGGAGCTGCCTGCCCTGCTTTCCCTCCTCACTACCGGGGGCTCCTTTATTCGACAAAATCCCCCAATCCTGCAGCTGCTGCCCCCCCAGACCAGCACCAAGCTCCCCCTGACACCCCTCTCTAACAGGTTGGGCTTCCCCTGGGCTCTTTACTGTGGAGGAAAGTGCCTAAAAACCGATGCAAAATGCCCCCCAATGTCCCCGTGCTCCCCAGTTGCTGAGCTTCACCATCTTGTCTTCCTCAGTGTGGTCACCATGTTTATTTCCCTGTAGCGGCTGCCACACCGAGCACAGGGCACCCGGGCTCCGGGACTGGGGGGCACTCGCTATTTTTGGGCTCCCCTTTCTCCCCACACCCCCCTGCCCCTCTCTGCCCCCCCTCGGGGGGTTATTTCCCCGCGCGCCGCTTGCTACATTGTATCCGCTGGAGATTGTTACATTCTATCAGTTTGGAACGTTCAGGAGGCGCCGCAGCTTCCAGCCCCCGCTCACTGCTTCCCCCACGTTCCACCCCTGCACCCCCCAAAGTGCAGTGCCCAGACCCCCAGATGCTGACTGCTGGGTGTTTATTGGGGGGTCTCCTAGTACCTGGATGATTTTGCAGCAGCTGGGACCTGACTGATGGGGGAGGGGTGGCTGCAAAGTGGCATTGCCCTGTATTTTGCCCTTCCAGAAGGGGTGGCTGGGATCTGCACCCGCAGTATTTTGGGGGCTTTGTTCTCATTAGGGGGGGGGGGGCTTTTTATTTTTTGTAGGGGGGCTACGCTTTAGTTAATTAATTGCTTTGACTGTACATCTGGCAGTCCTTTTATCTGGGGGGCAATCAGTATTGGGGGTCTTTATACTGCACCCAGGATCTCTTTATTGGGGGAGGGGGTTTATTTTGGGGTCAGTGCAGTTGCTGCCCCCCATTTTTTCTGATTGTTTTTGTCAATGATGATGGGAGGAGGAGATCAGGACCGTGCAGCGCCACAGTTTAAAAACCGGTCATGTTAGGTGAATGGGATGTGGCGCAAAGCTGCAGACGAGTGTTTATTCCTGCCACTAAATAATCTGCTCTTCTGTTTCTGCCCCTTCCTCCTCCTCCTTCCTCTGGGGGGTGGATGAACAGGTTTAGGACTCCTCTGTTGTCTACACCATGGCTCGTACCAAGCAGACAGCCCGTAAATCCACCGGTGGAAAAGCCCCCAGGAAGCAGCTGGCGACTAAAGCAGCAAGGAAGAGCGCGCCCTCTACTGGAGGGGTGAAGAAACCACATCGTTACAGGTAAAAAAAAACAAAACAAGGCTGATCGCTGCGCATGCGTGCACCAACTCAATCAATGCAAACCGAAAATCCGCACAGATCGCTCCTATTTTAATAAAACAAAAACGAACACGTTTTGTTGCATTGATTGCATTAATGACCGGTTGCATTAGAAATGATTTTACATTTTGATCTATTTATATTTTTAAGTTTGTGCAAATGTTTATGCGTATTTTATTTTGCATGCATGCTTCTGGTGGCGAGCTCTGCTCGGTGCGTTGATTTAGGGGGGACATTAAAGGGTTAAAAAGAAAAGAGGGGGCCCTTCTCTTCCTGGATTGCAGAAGCACCGTGGGAAGATGCAAATGTGCATCATTCATTTAGCTTATTGCTGATCTATATATTTTTTTTTTAATTATCATTTTTGGGTGTTTTGGGGCATTTTTTTTTTTTAATATATATAATTTGTGCATAGATTAAGCAGAGTGCATTGGTGTCAGTTGGGTGTGTTAGTCTCTAATCGCCTGTGATGTGGAGCGTCCTTTGGATGTCTTGCACGGATAGGTTGGGGGCGGGGAGGTCGTTGCTCTCACTCGTTTCCCCGGTCCGTTGATGTTGGCACGGTGCCCGTCTTCTCCGGCACACATTGATTGTACTTCCACAGAGCGGCCGCTAGAGGGCAGGGGCGTTCCGGCTGCTTAGACTTGATCCTGCTTTAGACTTGCTTAGACTTGATCCTGCTTTAACTTGTTAGATGCTGGAGGAAGTTACCGGTAAAGTGACACGACCATAATTATACTGCTTATGTCTGAATTATATTTCTGTCCAATCCAAGCTTTGTAGTTGGAATACCTTTGCATATATTTAGTTTTATTTTCATCACATTATAACCTACAGACTTTTTTTTTTACATGTATTGCATTATTTGGCTGTATTATACTGCAGAGCTGCACTCACTATTCTGCTGGTGCAGTCACTGTGTACATACATTACATTACTGATCCTGAGCTACATCCTGTATTATACTCCAGAGCTGCACTCACTATTCTGCTGGTGCAGTCACTGTGTACATACATTACATTACTGATCCTGAGTTACATCCTGTATTATACCCCAGAGCTGCACTCTTTCAAGAAAGTTTAGTTGGAACATGTACAAGTCACTGTTTTCTTATTTTCTGCCCAGATCGTGTGCACGATGTAACTCAAGATCAGTAATGTATGTACACAGTGACTGCACCAGCAGAATAGTGAGTGCAGCTCTGGGGTAAAATACAGGATGTAACTCAGGATCAGTAATGTAATGTATGTACATAGTGACTGCACCAGCAGAATGAGTGCAGCTCTGGGGTATAATACAGGAGGTAACTCAGGATCAGTAATGTAATGTATGTACACAGTGACTGTACCAGCAGAATAGTGAGTGCAGCTCTGGAGTATAATACAGGAGGTAACTCAGGATCAGTAATGTAATGTATGTACATAGTGACTGTTCCAGCAGAATAGTGAGTGCAGCTCTGGAGTATAATACAGGAGGTAACTCAGGATCAGTAATGTACATAGTGAGTGCATCTAGTTGTTTCCTGTCCGGTTATAGCTCTGACATTACTATATTGATCCTTAGTGTTCTGTACATTTAGCTGATGTACTTTGACGTTTATGGTGGTCATATTGGCAGTAGCGCAGGGTCTATGGTCCTATTATCGCTGCAGTCAGTGACACCCATCCTCCATGAGGCAGGAAACCTTCACTCCCATTTTCTTCATCTAGGGAAGCCATGTTTATATCGCTGGGTCTGTCCAGCAGAGCTCAGTCTGTGTAATCTGCCTGCAGAGCAGCGAATCTATGAAGGGACTCGGCTGCTGATGGGCTGAGTGCTGGGAGCTTCAACTCTTCCATGTTAATGCTTTATTGGAAAGAAGATCTCTGCTTGCTGTCACTGAATTGGTGCATTCCTATCCATTCAGAGACTGAGCAGACAGTTCTGGTCACACAAGTGAAGGTTTGCTTCACCTATTGGTGCCGTCAATGGCGTTCATTCTATCAGTGCATTGGTGCAATGCCATTTCTGCCCACATAAAAAAATTACTTGTTTAACCTATGTTGTCAGATCACTGAGGGATCAGATTACAGCTGAGTTGGTGCCTCCTACAGACTAACGGTGCTGAGGCTTTCTAGTAAGTGTTTCTCACCCCAGTGTTGGAATCACAGCTACACTGCTCAGTACTGCTGTATAATGTCCTCCATGCTGCTGCTTCAGAATATGTGCATCATAGAACAAGAATCCCTCATGTCTGTGTGCCCTGTGTATGGCAGGCATCTTCACTCCACTAACTCAGAGACAACTGAAAATCAGAGTCCGCAGATGGGAAAAGTGATGAAATGCAGGCTACAAGTCATGTACTGTCCAGAATTGGTGTTCTTCCTCATGTTCACACAGAGGACAGCAGAATAGGTTGATATTGGCCCCAGGACCTCTAAATCATTCACATAACTGTCTCGTTCAGTTTTCCGGGATAATGCCGTTGTAACACAGGCCCTAAAATTCCCCTGAAACGCTTGTACCCTATTTATTCTGCACAAATTTGCCTCCTTAAAGGGGTTGTGAAGAATAAAAAATAAAAGTAAAGGTACCACTCCCCTCCACAGGTTGGGTTTGGTATTGCAGCTCAGTCCCATTCAATTCTATTAAGCTGATCTGCAATACCAGGCCCAACCACCGGACAAGGGAGGCGCTGTTTGTAGAATAAAGTGGCCATGTTTTTTTTGTTTGTTTGTTTGTTTTTCTGTTCTTTTTTGTGTTAGCAATTTTTCAATGTTCTAAGTTCTCTGACAGAAGCCAGGCTCTTTAATAAGAAGTGAAGTGTATTAGGAGTTGTTTGACTCTGCAGTTTGCGCACCACATGCTGTGATTTCACACTCATTTTCCCTTGTTGTCTTTAAGGCCGGGTACTGTCGCTCTTCGTGAGATCAGACGTTACCAGAAGTCCACGGAGTTGCTGATTCGCAAACTCCCGTTCCAGCGTCTGGTCCGTGAAATCGCTCAGGACTTTAAAACAGACTTGCGCTTCCAGAGCGCTGCTATCGGTGCTTTGCAGGTAAGTTTGTAAACTTCCACATTCCCCCCCCCCCCTGCACTTTTTTTTTTTATTTATTTTTTTTTATACAGGTTCTGGTTAAAGGGAACCCGTCACCCCCCCCCCCCCCTCCCAAGGCATTTGTAACTAAAAGAGCCACCTTGTGCTGCACTAATGCTGCATTCTGTCAAGGTGGCTCTTTTAGTTCTAGTCCCTGCCAACGCTGCAATAATCGCCTCTGTGATATGCCCCTCATACCTCGAATTTGGCAGGGGGGCAGGTCTTTCCCCCCGACACAGTCGGGCCACAGCCGTCACTCAGGGCCTCCGGGCGCCGCCTCCTCTTCCTTCTTTAGCGTTTCCGACGCCTGCATTGTAAGTTCTTTCGAACTTACAGCGCAGGCGCCGGGAACGCTAATGAATGAAGAGGAGGCGGTGCCCGGCAAGCAGAGGCCATGAGTGACGGTTGTGGTGCGTGTGTGTCGGGGGGGGAAGACCTGCCCCCCTGCCAAATTCGAGGTGTGAGGGGCACATCATAGAAGCGATTATTGCAGCGTTGGCAGGGACCAGAACTAAGAGCCACCTTGACAGAATGCAGCATTAGTGCAGCACAAGGTGGCTCTTTTAGTGACAAATGCCTGGGGGGCGGGGTGACAGGTTCCCTTTACGTTCAATCCTCCACTGTTTCAGCACTTGAGTCTATCTATATTCTGCAAAAATCAAGCAACTTTTTGTTTTGCCTGTTTTGAATTAGAACATGCATTATGCTTCAGAGCTGTTGTCACAGTTCTGCTGGTTCATTGGATCAATCAAGAAGCCGGAGAAACATCCCTGATGGCTTGACCAAGATCAGATAATTTTTGTAGTGCTTGTTGTAGAGGTGTCACATTCACTAATGAATATCACACAGTGACTGCACCAGCAGAACAGTGAGCGCAGCTCTGGAGTATATTACTAAGTTATTGTCATATGATAGATGTAAAAGGCATGGAATACTAGTTTCTCTTGTAATGGCCTCTGGCCTCATCCTTCCCTGTTTGCAGGGGTCCTGGAAGTCAGAGCCATCCTTATCGGCTGTGATAGGACTATTCCCTTCTAATATTTTCTCACTCGGGCAACTATGTGCTACTGTTGTTTTAACAAGATTATTGCATGCTGATTGGCTCCTGGATCCATAGCTTATTTTGCAGCAGTAATGTAATAACCCAACCTGCTGCTTGCATCGTATAAGTTACACTTGTAAATTGTCTGCAGTGTGCGGCTTTTTCATTTCAGCCCTTCTATATTTTGGATTTTATTAAAATAGCCCGGGGCGTTTTTCTGTGAAGCGAGAACCTTCTCTGCACATTGTGCAGGACTCCGCTCAGCGGATTGATATTCACGACAACCTCCTTCCCGCAGCCACAGGGAGGCAGAGCCTCAGACCCGAACATAGAAACTTAGTAGTAGCAAATGGCTGCAGTGTTAATTTTTCTTGGGCAAAACAAATGTTGCAGATGTTGGTCAAACACATGTCATAGGCACTGCAGACTATACCATGATTGCCCCTATTTAAAATATTTTTTTTGTACAATAATTAGTTGGTTTCAACTGGGCCGGCCCCTCTGTCCTTCGATCTGCTGGTTGCACCTGGCCCGGCCCCTCTGTACTCCGACGATCTGCTGGTTGCACCTGGCCCGGCCCCTCTATCCTCTGATCTGCTGGTTGTCACTGGTCCGGCCCCTGTGTCCTCCGACGATCTGCAGGTTGTCACTGGGCCGGCCCCTGTGTCCTCCCACGATCTGCCGGTTGTCACTGGGCCGGCCCCTGTGTCCTCCGATCTGCTGGTTGTCACTGGGCCGGCCCCTGTGTCCTCCGATCTGCTGGTTGCACCTGGCCCGGCCCCTCTGTACTCCGACGATCTGCTGGTTGCACCTGGCCCGGCCCCTCTATCCTCTGATCTTCTGGTTGCCACTGGCTCGGCCTTCCTGTCCTCCGACGATCTGCAGGTTGTCACTGGGCCGGCCCCTGTGTCCTCCCACGATCTGCCGGTTGTCACTGGGCCGGCCCCTGTGTCCTCCGACGATCTTCTGGTTGCCACTGGCTCGGCCCTCCTGTCCTCCGACGATCTGCTGGTTGCCACTGGCTCGGCCCTCCTGTCTTCCGATGATCTGCTGGTTGTCACTGGGCCGGCCCCTGTGTCCTCCGACGATCTGGTTGTCACTGGGTTGGCTCCTGTGTCTTCACACGATCTGCTGGTTGTCACTAGGCCGGCCCCTGTGTCCTCCCACGATCTGCTGGTTGTCACTAGGCCGGCCCCTGTGTCCTCCCACGATCTGCTGGTTGTCACTAGGCCGGCCCCTGTGTCCTCCCACGATCTGCTGGTTGTCACTAGGCCGGCCCCTGTGTCCTCCCACGATCTGCTGGTTGTCACTAGGCCGGCCCCTGTGTCCTCCCACGATCTGCTGGTTGTCACTAGGCCGGCCCCTGTGTCCTCCCACGATCTGCTGGTTGTCACTAGGCCGGCCCCTGTGTCCTCCCACGATCTGCTGGTTGTCACTAGGCCGGCCCCTGTGTCCTCCCACGATCTGCTGGTTGTCACTAGGCCGGCCCCTGTGTCCTCCCACGATCTGCTGGTTGTCACTAGGCCGGCCCCTGTGTCCTCCCACGATCTGCTGGTTGTCACTAGGCCGGCCCCTGTGTCCTCCCACGATATGCTGGTTGTCACTAGGCCGGCCCCTGTGTCCTCCCACGATATGCTGGTTGTCACTAGGCCGGCCCCTGTGTCCTCCCACGATCTGCTGGTTGTCACTAGGCCGGCCCCTGTGTCCTCCCACGATCTGCTGGTTGTCACTAGGCCGGCCCCTGTGTCTTCCCACGATCTGCTGGTTGTCACTAGGCCGGCCCCTGTGTCTTCCCACGATCTGCTGGTTGTCACTAGGCCGGCCCCTGTGTCTTCCCACGATCTGCTGGTTGTCACTAGGCCGGCCCCTGTGTCTTCCCACGATCTGCTGGTTGTCACTAGGCCGGCCCCTGTGTCTTCCCACGATCTGCTGGTTGTCACTGGGTTGGCCCCTGTGTCCTCCGACGATCTGCTGGTTGTCACTGGCTCGGCCCTCCTGTCCTCTTGGGGAAGAGAAGTGGCCACTGCAGGAGAAATGTGTTAGTACAGTGTGGGCATTGGCTGTTTTTGCCAGAGCCACTGGCTTGTGTGGCTTATAGAGGGGGATATCAGGTAGAGGACGTCCATAACATCCATATGCACTAATAGGATGTGAATTGTAGTTCTTTTTATATCTCTGGAACGCGTCTTTACACATAAGACCATTCTCATTCAATTTTCCATCTCTTTAATTATCCGTGGAGCCTCATCCATTGACTATGTAAGCAATTCAGCAGAATAATTAGTTGTTAAATTCTCCCCGTGCCAAACAGATGAGCATAATAATGAAAATAATTACTCAAGTTCTTCCGAGCAGATAACTTCACGCGACGGTGAAGTGGATTGTTTACTTGCCAATTTTAAAATCTATATTTTTTCAGGGTCAGGCTAATACTTTAGCTTCAAAATAACACCATTGTATAAAATCTCCATCCTCGCGAGCTGTCGGTGGCACTGCCACGCATATCCTCTAGGGGGCAGAGTTGTTTTTTTTGTTGTTTAAAATCCACTTCTGGTTCAAAAAATTTGTGCCGCTTTAAAGAAAAGGCAAAAAAAACTCCCTTTTTCAAGCAAATGTATAATCAGAAAAGGACACATTGCTTAAATAAAGGTTTTGTGCTGCTTGTGTTAACTTTTGGTGTGTGTTTTTTTTTTTTTTATCATATTTTCAGTCCTTCTGTTCCCGATTTAATCCAGTTTATGTAGTGTTTTTTTTTTTTTCTCAATTCACCATTCCTTTTGAGGTATGGCTCTTTTTTTATTTATTGGAAATGGTTGTGGTTTTTAGAAAGAGGGTGTGACTCACAGGATCCTCAGGGGCGTGCATTTATGCCGTTTTGCATAATTAAAGAGAACACGTCACCATGAAGTTGCCATCCAATCTGCAGGCATCATGTCCTAGAGCAGTGTAGTGTCCCCAAACTCCGATCCTCTAGAGCCACCAACTGGTCATGTTTTCAGAATTTCCTTAGTATTTCCCAGGTGATAGTTAAAGGGAACCTGTCACCCCGAAAATCGCGGGTGAGGGAAGCCCACCGGCATCAGGGGCTTATCTACAGCATTCTGTAATGCTGTAGATAAGCCCCTGATGTTACCTGAAAGAGGAGAAAAAGACGTTATATTATACTCACCCAGGGGCGGTCCCGCTGCTGTTCCGGTCGGATGGGTGTCTCTGGTCCGCTGCGGCGCCTCCCATCTTCATTACAAGACGTCCTCTTCTGATTTTCAGCTCCGGCGCAGGCGTATTTGTCTGCCCTGTTGAGGGCAGAGCAAAGTACTGCAGTGCGCAGGAGTCGGACCTCTCTGACCTTTCCGGCGCCTGCGCACTGCAGTACTTTGTTGTGCCCTCAACAGGGAGATAAAGTACACCTGCGCCGGAGCCGCAGCGTGAAGACAAGAAGAGGACGTCTTGTAATGAAGATGGGAGGCGCCGCAGCGGACGAGAGACGCCCATCCGACCGGACCAGCAGCGGGACCGCCCCTGGGTGAGTATAATATAACGTCTTTCTCCTCTTTCAGGTAACATCGGGGGCTTATCTACAGCATTACAGAATGCTGTAGATAAGCCCCTGATGCCGGTGGGCTTACCTCACCTGTGATTTTTGGGGTGACAGGTTCCCTTTAAATCACCTGGATTGGCGAGAATTCCATCACCTGGGAAATACTAAGGAAATGTTGAAAACCTCACTTGTTGGTGGCTTTAGAGGACCGTATATGAGGAACACGATCCTAGAGCATGGGGAGCAGTCCGGCTTGATGTGTAGTTTTGTGAGATAAAACTCAGTATAACCTGAATTTTAATCAGGGGTGTAACAGTCATGGTTGCAGAAAGTGCGATAGTGAATGGACTCTTGCAGGAGGTGGGCTGCCGACATCAGCAACTGTTTCAGCTGGGTGTTTGGGGGGGATATTAAGGAAACCAGGATGGGGGTGGGGGGAGTGGATTACTCGGGAGCGCAGCTGGAACAAAGTATGATCAGAAACTGGTGCTGAGCTTCCGACCACATCACCGCCGTAACAAATACCTGCAAATAATCGTTTTATGTTCCTGTCTATTATTGCTTTATTATAGAGCATTGTTCTGTGTATTAGCCTGACTGATGTTTGTCCCCTTTTGTCTTTAGGAGGCTAGCGAGGCTTACCTGGTCGGCCTGTTTGAAGACACCAACTTGTGCGCCATCCACGCCAAACGCGTCACGATTATGCCAAAAGACATCCAGCTAGCACGCCGCATACGCGGAGAACGCGCTTAAAAAAAACAAAAACATACCCCGAAAATTCCTATCTTGTTATCTACAAATCCGAAAACAAAAACAAAAAAAACAAAAAAAATAAATCTCTTCTTCCTTGTAATTGGTAGTTTGAGCGTTAGATATATATTTTTTTTCTCCATGGGGTTACAAAGGTACCTAAATATATGGTTGTGAATGGAAATGTAGGGGACAGGTTCAAGTGTGGGCAAACTTCTTCCATTTTATTTTATCCTTTTTTTTTTTTTTTTCCTTCTCGAAAGCGGGGTGACATCCTACATTCACCGTGTATCCGTCACCCTTAACACTGCCTAGGCAGCCATTTTATGAGCTGAATTTCACAGTCAGCCTGAAATTCAACAGGAACCCGAGACCCTTCATTGACGTGAGGTGAGGACATGCCTCGCGCCTCCGTGGCGTCTCTTTGGTTCTTGTTGAAGTGGATTTGTTTCATAAACACTGGTGCTGCCCTCCGTAAAATGGCTGCTTTCCTCTGCTCGGCCCACAAAATGGCCGCCTCCACAGTGTAAGGATGTTGGGCACGTTTTCTATATACCCTACAGAAGCTCATTCATCGATGTAACATCATGTCAACTTTGTAGGAAAAATTGCAAATAAAGCATTTTTAGTTTGTTTTTATTTTTCTGGACAATGCCAGCATTTTGGAATTTATTTTTTTTTCTTCTTAATGAGTAAAACTCTTATTGATGGCGACCTAAGTGTTTGTAGCATTTTTACCATGTAGAGAAATTCCATCCATTCACTCTTATTTTTTTTTTTTTTCTAATGGAGTCGTCCTACATTCAGCTACATGTTTTTAATGTTGTCTGTCTTCTGTGCTGTCCTGTAAGTTTGCTATTAAAAGACATTAAGCTACTTCTGGTTTTTGGGAATTTTTTTATTTTATTCATATAACGAGGAATGTAGAACCTGGCAGCGATGGGTAAATGAAGCTTTCATTTAAAGGGCGCAGTGCTACGCCCAGATAAGAAGGTCCTTAAGAGATTTTATATATTTTTATATATTTTCTTTTGCTTTTATTGTAGTTTAAATAATTAATGGCGATGGGGAGACAGCTGCTCATAACTGCTATTATAGTGCACACAGGGGTGGTCCTCTGGCTTTCAATAGATCAGGGGTCCCCGGCCAGTTGCTTGCAAAACATTGTCTGCTCAGGTGAGTGTCACTCAACTGTATCTGTGTCCACGGGGGCATTTATTGTTGATGAGGGGGCTCTCAGGAATGTTTTCTTTATAAGGGGCACTCAAGATATTGCTACTTTATGGACCCTGATTTATTTGTAAGGAGTGGCACTCTGACCCTCATCACTCTGGATGGTGTCTGTGAGCCATCCATGGGGGTACACTGACCATTATCATTCTGTAAGGGGAGACACAGACCCTTATCGCCCTGTAAGGGGGGCACTCGTATCCATATAACTCTGTAATGGGGGCACTCTGACCCTCCTCACACTCTAAGGGGGTGCACTTTGTAAGGGAGAGGATGGGTGCTCGAACCCTTAGTATTTTGTAAGGGGGTGGGTGCTCGAACCCATGGCATTTTGTAAGGGGTTGGGTGCTGGAACCCTTAGTATTTTGCATTTCCTGAAAATTTCTGCTGCGTTTCAGCAACCAAATATGCACGTTTCATTGAGATTTTTAGCCTTTGCATCGCAAGACAGAAGACTGCAATTAATTCCATCACAAAAAATGTACATACTACAGATTTAAAATATCCGCATAGCTGGCACATTAATGTCCAAAAAATTTCCACAACCTGTAGGTGACTTAGATCATTAATTTAATTGGTACTGAATTACACAGCAGACCATCTCACAGACCGTGACCATCTCTGAGCGGAGTGTGGCTCTCAAGGTAAGAAAAAAATAAATAACAAAAAGTTGGAGTCCCATGCTATGGAGGCTGCAGGCCATTCAAGGTGTGTGCAGTTGCCTCTTTGTATATACTGTTTGTGTAATATAATTCGGGCATATACATGAATCGGGAGGCCCAGTATGAGCATGTCTGTAACCCCTGACCATGCAGGGTAGTCTTGCTGAAATCATGAAAGGCTGCAGATAAAGCATATTTATATAAGGGATCATTTATTAACATGTATCATGGGTGCAGGCCTCAGAGGCAGGAACTGCATCTGTATCCTGAATGCCACATACAGGGAGGAAAGGGAGATGGCGAACACCACGACATCAACTGTACATGTATGGCGGACATGCGTGCCGCATCTAGAGAGGAGTAAAAGGCTGTCAACCGACCATGACCAGACCTAGCACCGATCACAGCCGTTTAGCCCCTTAGAGGTTGGACATGCATACGAGGGATTTCATTCATCCTAGGAGGAAAAATAAATTTATATATGTTTTATAAAAAAAAGAAATGGATTTCAAAAAATGGTAAATGTTACAGCTTTGCCTGCAAAAAAAAAAGGCCTCATACCCTCTGCTGACTGGAAAAAAAAAAGTTATGGTTCTTGGGAAGCAAAGAGGAGCCAAAGGCCTGTATAAACCTGCAGCTGTGGCAATGCTTGCAGGTAGGCCCGACACAGTTGCCTTGGTAACAGCCAAGTGTGCAATGGTCTTTGCGGCCATGTTCAGTATTTGGTCACTTTCTTTACATCAGTATTTGTAGCCAAAACCAGAAGTGGAACAATCGGAGGGAAAGTATAATAGAAACACGTCACCTCTTCTGTATATATTACCCACTGCTGCTTTTGGCTACAAATACTGAGCTAAAATTCTGAATGTGGCCTAAAAGCTCAGCGTTGCTTTATGTGACGCGATGGCTCCTGGACAAAATGGTAGACACCAGCCATAAGGGAAAAGTACTGCATGATAGAAGAGGGGGTCAACCTGATCTCAGATTGGTTTTATGTATGAGGGTCCAGTCTGTAGTCAGCATTAATATATGAATTTATTTAGGGGGTCTGTACTTGTTAACTGTATTTATTCAGAGGATGTGTTTAGATTTTTTTTATAGGGGTCTTGTCTGTGGTTTGTATTAGTTTAATGGGTCTAGCAATTTAGAATGGTTTGTCTTGGGTCTTGTATAATGGGGTCCAGTCTGGAATTTGTATTTGTTTTCGGGTCTGTATTTGCCTTGGGGGTCAGTGTGTATTTTTACCACCAGCGTGTTCTCTGTGTTTTTTACGGTATGAATACAAAAATATATTACAAAGCTTCTCCTATACTTCGCTTCGGTCACCTGGTCAGGGTTCTGTAATTTTAGGGTGCCTATCTATTTGTGGGCCTATATATAAGATCTGGTGTTTGGTCTGTAACTGCTTAGGTGTCCTGCTCTAGTCTGTATTTTTATAGGCAAGGGTCTATCTACAGTACTCTGGGGTCTATGTATAAGGGACCTGGTCTGGGGCTGTATTTTCAGGAGTTCTGGTCTGAAATCGACATTGGATTAGGGGGGCTGGTCTGGCTTCTATTTTTATTAGGGATCAGATATGGTTTTACTTTCTTAGGGGATCTGGTCTGGAGATGAGATTTGTTTAGGGGGGGTCTGGTCTGTATTTTGTATTTGTTTGGGGAGTCTAGTCTGTAATCCAAATTTGTTTAGAGGGGGTGGGGTCTGGTCTGGAGTCTGTATTTGTTTAGGAGGGGGAGGTCTAGTCTGGACTGGAGTCTTTTTGTTTAGGCCGGCCTCACACTAGCGTGTTTTACGGACGTAAGAGAGGTGCTGAAAATACGGATTTCCTATGGTACAATGCTTCTCTATGCCCCAGCTCCTATCAGCCGTATTTTACTGATCCGTATTATACGGTCTATGGCCGTAGAAAATCGCAGCATGCTGCGTTTGTCACCGTATTGTGCAAAAAATAAGCCAATGAAAGTCTATGTGGGCCAGAAAAATACGGATTACACACGGACCAGCAGTGTGACTTGCGAGAAATACGCAGCGGTGTTCTATAGAAAATCCGGCAATTCAGTGCGGTGTACAGTAAAATCACACTGACTGGTTAGAATAGAATAGCTAAAATAAATGTCTAAACATAGTATAGGGGTATATATATCAGTGAGACACAAAATGTGTATATATATTAATATTTCATACAGCGCTAGATAGCTTAAAAGCCGGTAATTCAATTGCCGGCTTTTGCTATCTCCTTTCCAAACCCGACATGATATGAGACATGGTTACATACAGTAAACCATCTCATATCCCTTTTTTTATTTTACCTTTTTTTTACAGAACGAGGGTCTTCAGGTGGATTACCAATCTAATAAAATATTACAAAAACCTGTGTATTTCATTAAAATTTTGTAATGTGTGCGTGTGTGTATATGTGTGTGTGTGTGTGTTAACCATTTAATATTATTGGATTAATAATGGATAGGTGTCATAATTGACGCCTCTCAATTATTAATCTGGCTTAATGTCACCTTACAATAGCAAGGTGACATTAACCCTTCATTACCCCATATCCCACCGCTACACGGGAATGGGAAGAGAGTGGCCAAGTGCCAGAATAGACGCATCTTCCAGATGTGCCTTTTCTGGGGTGGCTGGGGGCAGATGTTTTTAGCCAGGGGTGGGGGGGCAATAACCATGGACCCTCTCCTGGCTATTAATATCTGCCCTCAGTCACTGGCTTTGCCATTCTGGTGGAGAAAATTGCGCGGGAGCCCACACCAATTTTTTCCACGATTTAACCCTTTAAATTAATAGCTAGAGCGCCCAAATTTTGCACATACACACTACTAACATTAGTACTGTGGAAAATGCAAAAAAAAAAAGGATATGAGATGGTTTACTGTATGTAAACCATGTCTCACATGATGTCGGGTTTGAGAAGGATAGCCAAAGCCGGCAATTGAATTACTGGCTTTTAAACTACCTACCGCTGTATGAAATATTAATATATATACATATGTGTCTCACTGACATATACATATATATATATATATATATATATATATATACACACACCCCTATACTATGTGTAGACATTTATTTTAGCTATTCTATTCTAACCTGTCAGTGTGATTTTACTGTACACAGCAATTGAATTACCGGCTTTTAAGCTATCTAGTGCTGTATGATATATTAATATATATGTGTCTCACTGACATATATATATATATATATATATAACAGTATATATGTTTTTACGATTTTTTGAGAACATGGATCCATTGTATGTCCATATGTCGGTTATGCAAGCCTGCGAGAAAATCTCGCAGTACGGATCATGCCATACGGATTACATACGGAGGATGCCATGCGCAAAATACGCTGACACACCCTGCCTACGGATGAGTTACGGACCACTATTTTGGGGACTTTTCTGCGTATTACGGCCGTAAATTACGGACCGTATTTTTATACGCGGAGTGTGAGGCCGGCCTTAGGAGGGGGGAGGTCTGGTCTGGAGTCTGTATTTGTTTAGGAGGGGGAGGTCTGGTCTGGAGTCTTTGTTTAGGAGGGGGAGGACTGGTCTGGAGTCTGTATTTGTTTAGGAGGTGGAGGTCTGGTCTGGTCTGGAGTCTATTTGTTTAGGAGGGGGAGGTCTGGCCTGGAGTCTGTATTTGTTTAGGAGGGGGAGGTCTGGTCTGGGGTCTGTATTTGTTTAGGAGGGGGAGGTCTGGTCTGGAGTCTATTTGTTTAGGAGGTGGAGGTCTGGTCTGGAGTCTATATTTGTTTAGGAGGTGGAGGTCTGGAGTCTATTTGTTTAGGAGGGGGAGGTCTGGTCTGGAGTCTGTATTTGTTTATGAGGGGGAGGTCTGGTCTGGAGTCTGTATTAGTTTAGGAGGGGGAGGTCTGGTCTGGAGTCTGTATTTGTTTAGGAGGGGGAGGTCTGGTCTGGAGTCTGTATTTGTTTAGGAGGGGGAGGTCTGGTCTGGAGTCTGTATTTGTTTAGGAGGGGGGGTCTGGTCTGGAGTCTGTATTTGTTTAGGAGGGGGAGGTCTGGTCTTGAGTCTGCATTTGCTTAAGTGACCTTGCCTGGATTCTGTAATTTTTATTTAGGGGAGAGGGGATTTATCTAGTCTGGGGTCTGTATTTAAGGAATCTGGTCTGGGGCTGTATTTTCAGGGGTTCTGGTTTGGGATCAGTATTAGGTTGGGGGGCTGGTCTGACGTCTATTTTATTAGGAAGTCCGATATGATGTTTGTATTTGCTTACAGGATCTTGTCTGGAGTTTTTTATTTAGTGGAATTAATCTGGGGTCTGTATTTTAAAGGGGTCTTGTTTGAAGGCTATATTTGCTTAGTGTGGCGTATTTGCTTCTGGTCTGTTTTTGTTTTAGGGCAGGAGTGGGGAATCTTTTTTCTGCTTAGGGCCATTTGGATATTTTATCCTTGGGAGGAATGGCGAACAAACTCCTCCCACAAAGTACATCCTCCTGGCTCTGGTGTCAGGAGGTAATCTTTCATTGCATGCCCTTCAGTGTTCAGTAGTGAACACTGCATGTGTGTGATCACAGAGCAAGACGAACTTAATGAGCTGGTTATAATCAAAATACAGCTCCCTGCCAAAGAGTGCGGTCCCTGAGAATCTGCTCGGGGGCCTGATAAAAGGTCAGTGAGGGCCGCAAATGGCCCTGGGGCCTGAGGTTCCCCACCCCTGTTTTAGGGGGTCTGGCTTGTGGTTTGTATTCATTTTGTGATGCCATACGCACGACTTGCACTAGGAATAAAACATCTTGGGCCGAGGTGTGTCCTGTTTAAATTGCGCTTCACATAACACATTGCTGCGGAGAGTCACCCAGAGGCCACACGTATTGCACTGTCCTCTGTGCACACAATGCAGCAGGAAATTGGACGGTGTTTTTTTTTTTACATTAGAGCCAGAAAAAAATCACGCTGATTTACCGCACTACGTGTTTTTCTTTGTATTATGTATGAAAATAACCTATGTGGCCAAAATCCAGCCTTCTGGACGTATAACACTGCTTCTCAATGGCCCCGCAGTGGGGCCGCGTACACGTTCAAATGAAAGAATGTTTTTTTGTTTGTTTTCTAACCCTAGACGAACACTTTATTTACAACACCAATGAATGAAGGCAAGAAGAGAAATAACTCAGGCTTTTCATAAGTAGTTTATTGCTTCACACCCTCATCTGCAGCTATAGCCATAACGTGACTTTCAACAAACTTTATTGACAGCTCTGAGCTCTCACAAGCCGTAAACCTCTTGCTCATGGGCGGAGTCAGTGACGTCATTGGCAGGCGCCGTGCGCGGCTGCTTGTGGGAGCGGTGATGACGTAAGGAGCTAATCAGAGATCTTGCAGTGAGTACGAGGCGGGAGTTTAGTGTCCGCCGGTGAAGGTGTATAATGTCTCCGAACCGGCCGGGAGTAATGGCCGCCGGACGTGCGCTGTATATGCAAGTATTGGATATAGCCTAAATCGTCCATATCGGTCTGTGCGACCGTAGTGAGGAGTCCCGCGGTGCTGTCTGTTCCTTGTGCGACAAATACTGCAAAAATAGGAGGAAGCTGCCACCTTCCTGGGCCCCTGTGCATCTGTGTATGCAGCCCACCTGCGTGCCCATGGCTGCTGCAGGGGGAAGTGTGACATTTGGCTGGCCTGCACCGTCCTGTACTGCATCACGTTGCACCCCATGCATCGCAAAGGCGTAAACTGGCATAATGCAAAATCTGCAGAACCACTGAAGTTAGGCCTTGCACATTGCTGCTGTAATACACAGTTGATTTGTCACCCAGATGGACATGGTGGAAATAAGTCCTTTCTGCACATAACCCCCCCCCCCCCAAGCTTCATGCACAAAAGTTATTCCAGTCCCTACAAGTGCGCACTATGGTATATTCACACACGAGAAACAATTAGAAGTAATTGTGCACGTAACCAAAGAGCCACATGACCACTTTGGCCGGCAGAGGAGTTGCAGAACTTGCAGGAATTAATGCACTTGCATGAATTGACCCCATTTAGATGAATGCAATATATTTGGTGCATGTGAGGATCTCTGTATTAGGGGTGTGGAACATTCAAGTAATACTTGGATATTATTTATCTTGGAGCATTAGCGGGCTCAGGGCTTGTCGGTGTCTGCAGGTGGTATGAACAAATTGGCTCCTTGATTGACTGGGACTACGTGGTGACACTGGTACAGCCAAAGTTAGTGAGGTCGCATTGGAACACTGCTACTTCAAGCAAGTTGCAAAAAAAATCCGTCAAGATTAAGCTTTTTGCAACTTGCTTGTTCCAGTCGCAATGTGACCCCATTCACTTTACACCTCGTGAGCTCCGATCGGTCGCTGTGTGGCTCCAGTCATGCATTTGTGTGCAGCAGTACTTCTAAGGGTATGTGTCCACGTTCAGGATTTAGTCAGGATTTTATGCAGGTAAAATCCTGACCAAATCTGCACCTGAGGTCACTGGCAGGTCACCTGCGCTGTCCTTGCGTTGTTTCTGCAATGTAAGGACATGCTGCGTTCTTAAAAGACGCGCCGTATGTGCGTTTTCGCAGGTCTGCCGCATGCGTCTTTTAATGCATAGTGGAGACGGGATTTCATTAAATCCCCTCCACTGTGCTGTAACATCTGGATGCTCCGTTTTTGACGCTGCGGCAAAAACGCAGCGTTTCCTGAACGTGGAAACATACCCTAAGGGCTTCTCTAAACGCCTAGGTGCCGATTCATCAATTGTTTTTTCTTTCTAAAGTATTTTTTTTCTTTTCTTCTGTTTCAGCCAACAAACTTTGCACCAAATTCATAAAAATAGTGCAGAATGTGGAGCAAATTATAGTATTGTGTTATTTGCACCTCCTGAAGAGTAAAATGTTGCATGTTACTGTTCAATTGAGCAAAAAGTAATTTCACAGATTTCAGCCCCAATTCATCAGTCTTTTTTTTTTTTTTTTAAACGTTTGGTTTTTAGGCATTTTTATTTTTGCTTTAAATTTATGATCTCATTTGTGCCATTTTTACCATAGATCTTTCAGTCGTTGACATTTTTATGGTGTTTTGCTTGGCTGTGGGGGGAAATGGATTAAATTACCAGTAGTGATGGGTGAGTGTGCTCAGCACTGCTTGATACCCGATCACGTAGCGAGCAGTGCCGAGTATCGAGTGGGGCTCTCGTGCTCGGATCCCCGTAAGTGAATTATCTGAGCTTTGCAGAGAGAGAGAGCTTTTTTCAGTCCTCCGTAAAAATGCTCAAGTTTGTGATTCACTTCCATAATGCTCACTACTGGAGTCGAGCGCCGGACAGGCTCGGTTTGAGTACCGAGCATTTGACTGCTCGATCATAACTAATCACCAGATGTTTGTGCCTAATTTTATCATTTGTGACTTTGCAACCTAACTGGAGATGAGCGTTGTAGTTTTATCCGGAAAACTCGGACGATTTCCATCTGATTTTTATCCATGTGCAATCCGTGTGTCCATTTTGTACATGTGTGCAGTTCATGTTTGGTCCATTTTTTTTTTTTATAGCTACGTTAAAACAATGTACGTGATCAAATAAAGTTTTCTCGGTTAATAATAAAAAATGTGTCCATATCAATCGGGTGCCACTTGGGTGTTCTGTGCACGGGATCAGAGTTTATTTTTGCAATGATTTTTTTTCCTCACCTTCTTCCAAGAGCCATATTTTTTTTTCAATCAACATAGCCATATGAGGTCTTGTTTTTGCGTGACAAGCTGTAGTTTTGAGTTACACCATTTATTTTGCTATAAAAGGTGCTGAAAAATGTAAAAGAAAAACTAAAGTGAAATGAATTGGTGAAAAAAAATGCAATTCCACCATTGTTTTTTGTTTTTATTTTTTTTATGGCATTCATTTTCCAGTAAAAATGACCTGGAAACCCGATATTCCATGTCAGTATGATTTATGGTGATACCAAACATGGATCAATGTTTTACCATTTAAGTGATAATAAAATCATCAGAATTTAGTGAAAATTTTTATTTTGCCTTCTATCGCCTTTTTCCGAGACCTGTATCATTTTTATTTTTCCTTTGATGGAGCTGAGTGAAGGCTTATTTATTGCGTGACAAGCTGACGGTTTTATTGAGGCCAATTTTGGGTACTTCCTTTTGAAGCTTTTTATTGCATTTTTCGTTAGGGAGCTGAGGTGACCAAAAAAAAAAAACACACAGCAATTCTGGCGTCTAGATTTCTTTTTTCTTTACAATGTTTAGTATACGGGTTAATTCTAGATTTTGATGTAGCGGATGCAGTGCTACCAGATTAATTTTTTTCCTTTAATGGGAAAAGAGGGGTGATTTGAATTTTTATATATTTTTTTTTTACATGTTTGAAAACTTTCATATTTTAAGCTATTTTTAGTCCCCTTAGGGGACTTGAACCTGCGATCGTTTGTTTGACCAATTATATCTGTAGGACTTCAGTATATTGTATAGAGCTTCATAGAAGTACTTAAGATTGCAGCCATGTGGGCGTTCAGCTGTAATAATAACCCATTGTTATCCTATGATTTCTTTGTGGAGGGGTGAAGGGTGCCAATGCAGCTGCTCCATTTATATGCCGCTCTCAGAAATTGACAGTGGCATCTAAAAGGTTAGCGGTCAGAGCTCAGCTGTAAGGTTACGGTCACACAGTCAGCATTTGGTCAGTATTTTACATCAGTATTTGTAGCCAAAATCAGGAGTGGGTGAAGAATGCAGAAGTGGTGACATATTTCACCTATCGTGGTTAGGTGACCACGATCCAGAGTTGCTGCGGGATTGACGTTGCATATTTTTACTACGTCCAACCCATAGTGGCCAGCTGTTACAGCATAGTGGATGGGATTTCTAAAAATCCGATGCCCACTATGCATCCACAGACGCCTGCGGATCAACCACGGAGACGGACGTGCGGCACGGCTTTCTAGACTGCAGTATGTCAGTTTCTCTTGTGGAGATGCTAGAGAAATTTCACCATTAAAATGTATTGGACTCTGTGAATCCGCACGGTTCATTAGACGGCAGCGCTTTGATGATCTGGCACATTTAAGTGTGACAAACACGCAAAAGAATATGAAGTCAGGAAGTGGGCAAACAATTTTTCACACAGCTGTGCATGTGTATGTATATACATACATATATATTCTCCAGGTCCGTATGAGTATGCAGATGCCAAACATGTTTTTTTTATTTTTATTTTTTTTAATTTCAGTAGTTGGGGAAAAAAAAATAATGTTGCTTGTGTCGCCATTTTCAATTTTCGGGATTTTAGTGTAGATACAATGTTTTTATCACTTCTTATTGCATTTCATTTTGTTGCTGCCAAAAATACAGTGATTCTGGCGTTTTGAATGCTTTGCATGTTAATCCATTTACCTATCTGATTCATTTATTTTATATTTGAGTAGATCATACTTTTAGCATTGCAGCAAGACCAAATATGTCTATTTTTTTAATAGCTTTATTTTTAATGGGGCAAAAGGGGGTAATTTGAACTTTTATATATTTTTTTTCATACTTTTAAAAACATTTTTTTCTAGTCACTTTTTAGTCCCCGGGACTTGAACCTACAACCATCCGATCACTTGTACTGTACATAGGAAGGCATCAGCACTGCTGTGTATCGTGAAAAATCCTCATCTCCTATGAACGCCAGCTACAGGTTGGCTTTTGCAGTAGAATCGTTATGACAAGCACAAAGGTCTTCCGCAGACCCCCCAGCCGTCATGTCACGGGCGCATGGAATGAATTGCCCCCTACCAACACACATTACATTCTGCTGGTAGAGATTGACGGCAGCATTTAACAAGTTATCAGCCGTGGGCGAAGATCTTCCTTTGCCGGTATATAAGTACCCACACGGTTCATCCATCCTCGAGATGATGCAGTCACCTGTCAATGCTCCCGATGGCTACTGGTTTCTTGTTTTGTCCTACTTGTGAAGTGGCTCATGGCGGCTCTGCTGTCATGTACCAGAGAGGATGCCAACATGCCGGTCTGCTTTGACTGAGGTTCTGGAGCAGAGAGCTGAACCTTTGGCCCTAGTAAAGGAACACCTGGCCCCGTCTGCACGGGAGATCTGAGCAGTTTTGATCTGTGAGTGCTGATACCCGATCGGCGTCTTGTTGCCGCGCTCCTGATAAAGCACTGGTCTTGTTGCCGTGCTCCCGATAAAGCACTGGTCTTGTTGCTGTGCTCCCGATAAAGGACCCGTCTTGTTGCCGCGCTCCCGATAAAGGACCGGTCTTGTTGCCGTGCTCCCGATAAAGCACTGGTCTTGTTGCTGTGCTCCCGATAAAGGACCCGTCTTGTTGCCGCGCTCCCGATAAAGGACCCGTCTTGTTGCCGCGCTCCCGATAAAGGACCGGTCTTGTTGCCGTGCTCCCGATAAAGCACTGGTCTTGTTGCTGTGCTCCCGATAAAGGACCCGTCTTGTTGCCGCGCTCCCGGTAAAGGACCGGTCTTGTTGCCGTGCTCCCGGTAAAGGACCGGTCTTGTTGCCGCGCTCCCGGTAAAGGGCCGGTCTTGTTGCCGCGCTCCCGGTAAAGGGCCGGTCTTGTTGCCGCGCTCCCGGTAAAGGGCCGGTCTTGTTGCCGCACTCCCGGTAAAAGACTGGTCTTGTTGCCGTGTCTTATAGATGCCTCTCCATTACTAAGAACTGCTACAGGGCAAGTGGGAAGAGCCGGTCAAATGGCCAGAATTGTCACGGCTTACTGGATGTGCCTTTTCTGGATGGCTGCGCGCTGCTATTTTTAGGCTGGGTGGGGGTCAATATCCATGGCCTCTTACCAGCTTGAGAATACCAGACCCCAGCTGTCAGCTTTAGCAAGGCTGGTTGTCAAAAATGGGGGGATCCCAAGCCATTTTTTAAAATTTATATAAATAATTTAAAAATACGGCGTGGAGACCCCTCTATTCTTGATAACCAGCCTTGTTGAAGCTGGTTGCAGCCCCAGCTGTGAGTTTTGCCTGGCTGGTTATCAAAAATACGGGGGAACCCACGTCGTTTTTTTAAAATGATCAATACTCCCATCCACCGCTCCTGCTCTTGCTGCTGTTAGTGGCAGCAGGTGTCCGATGATGGAAGCAGTAGTCCCATCAGCTGACACCAGAGACCAGAGGTGAACTTTATTCCTCCGATCACAGCTGCGCACTCACGCGGTCAGTGTGGGAACCGCGGCTCTTTGACCGGCAGGGATGATTTCACCGTTGATCAGAAGCAGTGTTTGCCGCGTTGTCATGCAAATGACAGCGCGACAAACACCCGTTGTTCGGGCAGCCGAACCCAAACAGTAATATGGACTTCCTGGGAAGTCCGTGTTCAAACAGTAGAAGTTTGGTACGGTCGCGGAACTTTACTCTTCGGGTTCACCCATTTCTACTCCTGTGATATGAACAGGAATAGCAATGGGCCATGTATTGAAACCACTGGATGTAAATCCGCTGCAGCAATGCATGTTAGCCTAAAACATAACTTTTAATCTATATTCAAATAAAATATAAAACCTGTATATAAAATTAGTCCAGCCGGACCTAAAGTGCAAAGACAGTGCAAAAAACTCATTACCTACGTAAGTGCCACATCCCTTACACTGACCAATATATAGGAAGGATTTTTCCTGGCAGTACTATATGGTGACACACACACTCACAATACTTTGTCGGTCAATTAGTGTATTGAGGACATAGTCCTCCTCAATCATACATGCGCATAAATAAGAGATTGGGACACTCTCACCCAAAGTGAGGAGTCATATAGCGGTGTCTGACATAGCCCTTCACACCATCCCATTTTTACCATGTCATGCCCAGGGTATCATCAGGTGCGAGGTGCGCCGCTCCCAATGTGTTTCCTCTATAAAAAGATTCTTCAAGGGGGTCTTATTCACTCAGTGCGAAATCCTCCCACCATCACGGCACCATGTCACCGCTGGTCATTACATGCAAATGTGAAGGACTACATTGGTGAACTAAATAAGGTGGATATGCCTCTGTAAAAGATATACGGAGATCCAGACACTCTTTACAAAACCACAGCCAGTCACTCTACAGGATGCCAGCTTAGGGGACCACGGCCCATCTGAAAGAATACAGATCTGCTTCATTGACCATCACTGAACCAACGGATACTTTTGGGGTAGTTGGGATTTGCACCCACAGGTCACCTGAGCCCCATGGATACATTTGGGGAAGCCAGGATTGGGACCCACCGGTCACCTGGTTCCTTGGAGATTTTCGGAGAAGCCAGGTTTTGACCCTCCAGTCATCTGGCCTTGTACCTCAATGGACTGTCGGCTTTCTAAGCTTGTTTTTACCGCCTCTCTGTGCATGCTACAGGTTGTGGTAGTCAGCCCTGGAAGTCGCAGCTGCTTTTGTCTGATGATAGTTTAATTTTAAAGGGAACCTGTGATCAGGATTTTATGCCCCAAGCTAATGACGTGTACAGCAGGTGAAATAAGTATTGAATACGTCCCCAATTATCTAAGTAAATATATTTCTAAAGGAACTATTGACATGAAATTCTCACCAGATGTCGTTAATAACCCATCCCATCCACACAGGCAAATAAATCATTCATAGTTGTCCTAGATGTATTGATTAAAAGAAAATTTAAAATTAACTTTGCTTTTGGGAAAACTACTTTCAATTATGTGTAAATACTTTGTACAAAAGCCTTGGTTGGTAATGAACCTTCAAATGCCTTCTGTATGGAGAAACTAGTCGCAGGTGTTGCTTCTTTGTGGTTTTGGCCCACTCTTCCATACAAGCACTCTTCACATCCTGAAGGTCCCGTGGATTCGTTCTATGAACTCTGAGCTTTAGTGCCTTCCATACATTTTCTCTCGGATTCAGGTCCTTTGATCGGCTCGGCCATTCTAACAGCTATATTTTCTTTCTCTGCAACCAATTGAGAGTTTCCTTGGCTTTGTGTTCGAGATCATTGTCTTACTGAAATGTCCCCTTTTGTTTCATCTTCACACTGGCAGATGGCAGCAGATTTTTGTGTCGGTAAATTTGTCCATTCACCCTTCCTTCAATTATATGAAGTTTGCCAGTGCAGTATGCTGAAAAACAGTGTTCCCACCTACAAAATGTACTTTTGGTATGGTATTTTTGGGGTGATATGCAGTGCATTTTGGCCTCCAAACATGGAGTGTATTATGGCCTCCAAAGAGTTACATTTTGGTCTCATCAGACTATATTCTACCAATATTTCATAGACTTGTCTATATGTTGATGAGCAAACTGTAAACACACTTGAACATGCTTTTTGTTCAGCATTGAGATTCAGTGCATTACTTATAATCTTTTTTTTAAACAATTGCACCTGCTGATTCCAGTTCTTTCTGTAGCTCTCCACAGGTGGTCCATAGCTCTTGGAC
The DNA here is from genome assembly GCF_032444005.1 of Ranitomeya imitator. Taxonomy (NCBI): domain Eukaryota; kingdom Metazoa; phylum Chordata; class Amphibia; order Anura; family Dendrobatidae; genus Ranitomeya; species Ranitomeya imitator. The sequence continues at coordinate 23,177,919 of NC_091286.1, read as the reverse complement.
AACTCTTCTGATAATTATTTTCACTCCTCTGTCTGAAATCTTAGGTGGAGCACCTGGTCAAGGCCAGTTTATGGTGAAACAATACTCTTTTGTTTTCCAGAATATGGTGGCAGCAGTGCTCACTGAAACCTTCAATAGTTTCGAAATCCTTCTGTAATCAATGCCATAAGTATGTTTTGCAACAATAAGGTTGTGACTGTCTTGAGACAGCTCTCTGGTTTTACCCATCATGAGATGTTTCTTGCGTGGCACCCTGGTAATGAGACACCATTTTATTTTTGCCATCAGTTGAACCGGGTGATATTATTATTTTTCATTAAGTGACTGGATTGCTTTCTAAATTACTGATAGATTTCAGCCAGTGTTAGGACTTTCGGCTCCTCTCTTTCTTCATGTGTTCAATAATTTCTCCCTGTGTCATTGCTCATTATTACATGTAACTTAATTTATGAACATCTATGGTCAGCATCTTAATGAGCACGCACCTCCCCAGGCAATGACAGCACTTGTGCGACAACTCAGGCAGGCCACTGAGACAGGAGTGACCTGTCAGTTAATTACAGGAGGCAGGCAGTAGGCAGGGAAAAGAGAGAGAGGCAAGAAAGCTGCAATTGCAATGTCCCATCCTGCCGCACATTCGACTTATTAGCATACTGTTTCATATATGGATTTATACAAGGAAGATAGCGATGTAATCAGCATTAAAGCGCCTGTACATACATGCCATTAGTTCGGGGTATAAAATCCAAACTAAAGGTTCCCTTTAAGAGGTGATTTGAGCTGCAGTTCCCAGGAACGGACAGCTCCTCTAATTCGTATCACTCGCTACTATAAGCCATTGTTCACATCACATTGCCTACGGTATATTTTGCTTAAATGTTTAATTTATGAATTTATGTAGGTTTTTTTGTTTTGTTTTTTTGCACTTATTTTAGGAAAAAAAAATTCCTACCAAATCCTAAGCGGTGACCATGGAAGAGACCTGCTACCAGCTGCGGTAAGAACACCGATAGACTCTCGGATAATGTTTGTCTTTGAAAGATGTTCACTTTATGTCATGTATAGAAGCGAATGGTCAGATGCCTCTAAGGCTGTGTGCACGCGAAGGGAAAGGGGTGCAGAATTTTCTGCACAAAATCCGCATCTCCTGGCAGAATCCGCAGCTGCGGATTTAGTGCAGATTTTCTGCAGTTTTTCCCACTGCGGGTTTCTATTGTGGAAGGGTGCAGAAACGCTGCAGATCCGCACAAAAGAAGTGACATGTTCTTCTTTTAAATCTGCAGCAATTCCGAACTGATTTTTCCGCACCATGTGCACAGCTTTTTTTATTTATTTTTTTTACATTGATTTACATTGTACTGTAAATCACAGTGCGGATCTGCAGTGTTTCTGCGCAGAAAAAAACCGATGCGGATCCGCGCTAAATCCGCATCGTGTGCACACAGCCTCACTCTGTAAGCGTGAGCTGCCAGGAGATGGGATTAGGAGACCACCAAAAGTTGGTTTATTACACATTGTCCCCTTTCTATTTCTTTGTGGCCTTAAGGTACTGTCACACTAGACGATATCGCTAGCGATCCGTGACGTTGCAGCGTCCTCGCTAGCGATATCGTCCAGTGTGACAGGCAGCAGCGATCAGGCCCCTGCTGGGAGATCGCTGGTCGGGGAAGAAAGTCCAGAACTTTGTTTCGTCGCTGGACTCCCCGTAGACATCGCTGAATCGGCGTGTGTGACACCGATTCAGCGATGTCTTTGCTGGTAACCAGGGTAAACATCGGGTAACTAAGCGCAGGGCCGCGCTTAGTAACCCGATGTTTACCCTGGTTACCATCCTAAAAGTAAAAAAACAAACAGTACATACTTACCTACAGCCGTCTGTCCTCCAGCGCTGTGCTCTGCTCTCCTCCTGCACTGGCTGTGAGCGTCAGTCAGCCGGAAAGCAGAGCGGTGACGTCACCGCTCTGCTTTCTGGCTGCCCGGCGCTCACAGCCAGACCAGAGAAGCAGAGCGCCGAGGATAGACAGCGGTAGGTAAGTATGTAGCGTTTGTTTTTTTACTTTTTAGGATGGTAACCAGGGTAAACATCGGGTTACTAAGCGCGGCCCTGCGCTTAGTTACCCGATGTTTACCCTGGTTACCGGGGACCTCGGGATCGTTGGTCGCTGGAGAGCGGTCTGTGTGACAGCTCTCCAGCGACCAAACAGCGACGCTGCAGCGATCCGGATCGTTGTCGGTATCGCTGCAGCGTCGCTATGTGTGACGGTGCCTTTAGACTGCTAGATCCTATTTGTGTGGTCATCTTATACTTTTGTTCAACCGATCGAACACAGCGCAAGTTAGACCTCTTGATTTACAATGGGGGTAGGTAAGCCGTATTCTGTTCCCAAGGAAAAGTGTTCAGATTTTGTTTTCCTCTGACGATCAGCTAATCAAAGGGGACCGCGCTGCTCCAGCAAGTATCACATCCCCTTCATTGTTTGCCAGATACATCTCTGATTTTAGTAGTTATTGTCCCCGGTAGTGCATAACAGCTCCCTTTAAATATGGAGTGAGCTGTAATACCAAGCATAACCCCTACATGAAAGTACATTTCCTCCTCTGACACCAGCAGTATTGTGATTCCTGGGTGTCTAGAGGCAACGGGAACTCCAGGGTCCTAGGAGCTTTGCAACTAGGGGGCTGAATTTTCACTGTAACTGAGGCTAATCATAGAATCCTAGAATGTTCGAGTTAGAAGGGGCCTCCAGGGTCATCGTGTACAAAACCCCGCTCAATACAGGAGTCCCCAGACCATCTCAGACAGATGTCTGTCCAGCCTCTGTGTGAAGACTTCCATTGAAGGAGAACTCACCACCTCTTGTGGTAGCCTGTTACACTCATTGATCACCCTCCCTGTTAAAAATGTTATTCGAATATCTAATCCGTATCTTCTCCTTTGTACTGTATTCTTATCCAAGTACTTGCATGATGTTTAACAATTTATTCAAAGATCTTTCCTGGTATAGAAGTAAGGTTCACTGGCCTGTAATTTTCTGGTTCTAAAAGAATTCATTAGCAGCATACTTTTTCCTGGCTATATATTTCCCATCCCATATTCCTCTAGTTTAAAGCTCATCTGATGATTGTAGCATGGCATCTACCAAATACGTGTGTTCCTGTTTTAGTACGATGCAACTCGTCTCTAGCAAGGAGTCCATCATGCACGTAATTCACTCCATGGTCAAGAAACCCAAAATGTTGCTGATGGGACCATTGACGTAGCCAGTTGTTCACCTGTAGAATCCTGTTCAATCTCCTTGTTTCTTGTCCATCCATTGGGAGGATGGATGAGAATATGACCCGCGCTCCCAGTTCCTTCACATTCTGGCCTAGGTCTTTCAACTCTCTGCATATAGTTTCCAGGTCCTTTTTGTCCCTGAGTCATTTGTTCCTATGTGTATTAGTAGACATGGGTAGTCGCCTGTAGCACTGAGGAGTCTCGATACCCTATCAGACACAGCTCAAAGTTTTGTTTTCTTTTGTTTTTTTTTTAAGACCTCAGGGGCAGGAGGAAGGGAGGGAATGAGTGAATTAAATGAAAATTAAATATATAACTAAAAAGCAGGAAAAAATAAAGCTGCTGACATTCCAAATAGCAATTGCTAGCCCTGGTTCTGTTGAAAAAAATAGACAACATATCTGATATATAAAAGTAACTGCTAGGAAAAGGGGAAAAATGTAATATTCCTTTGTCGTTATATAACAATAAAAATAAAATGTTTTTCACTTTTTTTAATCACCTATTTCCTTTCCTCCCCCCCCCCCCCCCCACTGACATTGCACAAATAAAAAAAAATAGAAGAGACAATGAAAATTAACTTAAACATTGGGCCCTATTTATCATGAAAAAACTGCAATAATTTGCATATTCAAAGCAAGTTTTTTTTTTTTTTTAAGGGAACTTGTCAGGCAATTCATGCTGCCAAACTGCGGGTAGCATCAATCATAGTCAGTTATATTATCCTCTCAAGTGCTTCAAGTGTTTGTAGGTAATATACTTTGAAGATCAGACTTGGCCCGGCTGTGCCCTTGGCCCGGCTGTGCCCTTGGCCCGGCTGTGCCCTTGGCCCGGCTCTGCCCTTGGCCCGGCTCTGCCCTTGGCCCGGCTCTGCCCTTGGCCCGGCCCGGCTCTGCCCTTGGCCCGGCCCGGCTCTGCCCTTGGCCCGGCCCGGCTCTGCCCTTGGCCCGGCTCTGCCCTTGGCCCGGCTCTGCCCTTGGCCCGGCTCTGCCCTTGGCCCGGCTCTGCCCTTGGCCCGGCTCTGCCCTTGGCCCGGCTCTGCCCTTGGCCCGGCTCTGCCCTTGGCCCGGCTCTGCCCTTGGCCCGGCTCTGCCCTTGGCCCGGCTCTGCCCTTGGCCCGGCTCTGCCCTTGGCCCGGCCCGGCTCTGCCCTTGGCCCGGCTTTGCCCTTGGCCCGGCTCTGCCCTTGGCCCGGCTCTGCCCTTGGCCCGGCTCTGCCCTTGGCCCGGCTCTGCCCTTGGCCCGGCCCGGCTCTGCCCTTGGCCCGGCTTTGCCCTTGGCCCGGCTCTGCCCTTGGCCCGGCTGTGGCCTAGGGCGGCCTCTTCCCATGGCCTCTGGTGATTGACAGGTCTCTCACAAACTGACCCGCATTTCTGTCTGCACAGTGGCCTTTGGTGGAGGAGCATGTGAGCAGACCAGCCCATCAGCTTTGCCCATGCTGTTTCATGACCACAGACCACATCAAATTTGCACGTACCAGGAAACAAAGTGCTTGTAAAAGCCGAATGGTGCGGAATTGTTAAAGAAACCCTATTCCAAAAATGATTTTTTTGTCCAAAATACCTGCAATTAAGTAATAATAAAAAATGTCCTGAAAGGTGGACAACCCCTTCAATGCATATATAAAATATAAAAATTAACACATCTGCCCCCTGTAGTGTCCAAAATCAGTGGTTTTGATCACTTGAGGTTAAAAGTTATAGGAAATAAAGGTAGAGTTTTATGATTTCACAGCGTCTTTTAAAACGCCTTTTAAAAGGAACCATTAGATCCCATCAATCAGTATTGTATCAATATGCCATAGCCTTTGAAGGACCCCTTTATCTGTCGATATTTTTCATTTTTGCCCGTTTGTTTTTTCATTTATTTAAGAAGAAAAAAACATCAGCAAAAAGTTTTTTTGTTTTTCTTGCACTCTGAGCTGACATTTTTTAGTAACGTAATGGTATTTTTTTCGAGCATGTATGATGTTTTTGCTGCTTTTATTACATTTTTTTTTTATGTTTTGGGAGGAAGTACAGTTTTCCAAAATGGCAATTTTGATGTTTTGTTTTTTTTTTTGAAGGGGCATACAGTTTAAATAATATTTTATATTTCGATAGGTCAGATTTTGTGGCCATGCCAGATTTGCTGCTTTTTAAAATTTTTACCTGGAAAAGGGGAGTAATTTAACCCCTTAGTGACCGAGCCAAATTTTTGAAATCTGACCAGTGTCACTTTATGTGGTAATAACTCTGCAACGCTTCAACAAATCCCAGTGATTTTGAGATTGTTTTTTCGTGACACATTATACTTTATGATAATGGTAAATTTAGTTCAACATTTTTTGTGTTTATTTATAAAAAATATAAAAAATTTGAGAAAAATGTTAAAAAATTAGCAATTTTCTAAATTTGAATGATTATCCCTTTAATCCAGATAGTCATACAACAGCAAACCATTAATAAATAACATTTCCCACATGTCTGCTTTACATCAGCACCATTTGTAAAATGTTATTTTATTTTGTTAGCATTTTAGGAGGTTTAAGGCCATGTTCACACAGTGCGTTTTTTACTGCGGTTCCGCAGCTGTTTTCCATGCAGGGTACATAACAATGTAACCCTATGGAAAACAGTCACTGCTGTGCACATGATCCGGAATTTAGTGTAAAAAGCCGCGCTGAATAGCCGCGGTAAAAAAGAAGGAGCATGTCAATTCTTTTTCCTGAACCGCAGCGGTTCTGCACCCATAGACCTCCATTGTGAGGTCAAAATCGCAGTAAAACCCGCAGATCAAAAATATATCTGCGGGTTTTACTGCGATTTGATGTGCAGAACCGCTGCAGCAGGAAGTGCGAGGGAGCGGGCGGAAGTGCGTGGGCGGAGTGTGGCTGCCCCCCCGTGCTCCGATCCCGCCCCCCCGTGCTCCGATGCCCCCCCCGTGCTCCGATGCCCCCCCCCCAGTGCTCCGATGCCCCCCCCGTGCCCTAATCTCCCCCCCTTATACTTACCCGGCGTCCCGGTGTCCGTCCGGCCGTCTTCTCCCTGGGCGCCGCCATCTTGCAAAATGGCGGGCGCATGCGCAGTGCGCCCGCCGAATCTGCCGGCCGGCAGATTCGCTCCAAAGTGCATTTTGATCACTGAGATATAACCTATCTCAGTGATCAAAATAAAAAAATAGTAAATGACACCCCCCCCACTTTGTCACCCCCATTGGTAGGGACAATAAAAAAATTAAGAATTTTTTTTTTTTTTCACTAAGGTTAGAATAGGGGTAGGGTTAGGGGTAGGGTTAGGGGTAGGGTTAGGGTTAGGGTTAGGGGTAGGGTTAGGGGTAGGGGTAGGGTTAGGGGTAGGGTTAGGGGTAGGGTTAGGGTATTTTCAGCCATTTTAGCCCTAAAAAGCTTCCTAGGAAACACACAGTAAAAAACGCATCAAAAAACGCATCAAAAAACGCATCAAAAACGCATCAAAAAAGGACAAAAAAAGGACCTGCGTTTTCTGCCAAGAGCTGCAGTTTTTTAAAAAAACTGTCCTGAAAAAAAAAAGGATGGAAATCCTGAACGTGTGAACATACCCTAAAAATGTAGCAGCAATTTTTCATTTTTTCAAAGAAATTTACCACATTTATTTTTTTAGGGACTTATCCATGTTTGAAGTGACTTTAGGGGTCCCATATATTGGGAAACCCCCAAACGTGATACCATTTTAAAAACAGCACCCCCTGACATATTGAAAACTGCTGTCAGGTAGTTTATTAACCCTTCAGGTGCTTTACAGGAATTAATGCAAAGTGGCATGACAGAAATGAAAATGTGTATTTTTACCACCTAAATGTTGCTAACTTCTAAACAGATTACTACAGCCGTCAGACTCTAAGGCCGCTATTTGGTCATGAATTGCCATCGCAAACATCAGGACAACAAAATCATGATCTGAGGGCACCAATTGGGATAAAGAAGAAGCCCCCACACTCTGTTAACCATTTATAATGATGTAGTCACTATTGACAGCAGCATCTAAGGGGTTAAACAGATTTAGAAGGTGCAAATACTGATCGTGGCTGATACAGCAAGTTGTCAGCTATAGTGTACAACCAACAGATGCTGGATTGTCATCTGCATGGGGAGGCTATTCTCTTATATCTCAGGTCAGTTAAAAGACGTATTGGCGGTCATTAAGGGGTTAAACATTTATTATTATTATTATTATTATTTATTATTATTATTATAGCGCCATTTATTTATTCCATGGCGCTTTACATGTGAGGAGGGGTATACATAAACATTTTTTTTTTTCTAACCTGTAATTACTTGATCGCTGAAACTATATACTATTGTGAGGATCTGAGGTTGTGGGTTGTACTAATCACCTAGTCAGGTTAACAATGCAATTATTTTTATTCCTTACATCCACGGTCTTAGAGCAACTCTGGGTAGATGGCCACAATGCAATGTGCCCCGCAAGATCCCAACCCGGGGCCGACCGTTCCCACTGCCCCTTGGGCTAATCCTGTAGAGAGGGAGACTTTTATACCCACAGCTATCCGCACCCTGTGATCATATTACGGGATGCGGGGGTGGATGATGGGTGCCAGTGCTTTTAAATACCGCTTACAGTGATTGTACAGCAGCAACCAAATGGCTAACAGCAGCAATTGGAGCCTACTCCAGTCTCTGCTGCTACATGTATCGGCCGGCTATGGTGCGGATTGAATACGCTCCCTACATCCCCTGCATCCATGTGATGTAAATTTGCATTATATGGTCATGAAGATGCACGCGTTCTGCCAGACATCCGCCAACAAATCATTAACATTCGTCTCCAGCGCTGGAGCAATCCTTATAACTTTGTGTCTGTATTCATCCCAACAGAGTGCAGCTGTCGGCCAAAGGGAAGCGTGTGGTGAAGGGACATTATTCTGACGCCATCCAGTATGTTTCCACCATAGTATTTATACAAGGGGCATGAAATGAAGTCTTTAATGTGATATTTGATTTTTTTTTTTATATATATTTTTTTGGAAGGACTCCCTATGGATCTAAGTGGCATAACTATGGAGAAAAGATGGAGAATCTCAAAAACCAAAAGTGTCAGAAAGTGAAAAACTTGTGGTTCAAGATAACGGTATGTTCCTATACGGCTCCGTCTGGGTCACGTACAGAACACTTTCACTGTCATTTTACATTTGTTGTATAACGTAAATTTCATATCGCAAGATTGGGGCCGGTTAATAATTTACAGACCACGTCCTCTAATAAGTCTGTAGCTACAGTGATGGTACCTGGAGCGTCTCTTCACCAGCTGAGGGGTGGCCTAATAGGGAATAACGAATAATGCAGTCCCCACAAGGGGACCACAGGGGACATATAATGCAGACCACAGGAGACATAATGCAGACCACAGGGGACAAATGATGCAGACCACAGGGGACAAATGATGCAGACCACAGGGGACATATAATACAGACCACAGGGGACATATAATACAGACCACAGGGGACATATAATACAGACCACAGGGGCATATAATACAGACCACAGGGGACATATAATGCAGTCCACAGGAGACATAAATTGCAGTCCACAGGAGACATAAATTGCAGACCACAGGGGACATAAAATGCAGACCACAGGGGACATAAAATGCAGACCACAGGATACATATAATGCATACCACAGGGGACATATAATGCAGACCACAGGGGACATAAAATGCAGACCACAGGATACATATAATGCATACCACAGGGGACATATAATGCAGACCACAGGGGGTATAAAATGCAGACCACAGGGGGCATATAATACAGACCACAGGGGACATATAATGCAGACCACAGGAGACATATAATACAGACCACAGGGGACATATAATGCAAACCACAGGGGGCATATAATACAGACCACAGGGGGCATATAATACAGACCACGGGGACATATGATACAGACCACAGGAGACATATAATACAGACCACTGGGGACCACAGGGGGCATATAATACAGACCACAGGGGACATATAACACAGACCACATGAGATATGTAATACAGACCACAGGGGACATATAATAGTGACCACAGGGGACATAAAATGCAGACCACAGGGGACATAAAATGCAGACCACAGGGGACATAAAATGCAGACCACAGGAGACATACAATGCAGACCACAGGAGACATACAATGCAGACCACAGGAGACATACAATGCAGACCACAGGAGACATACAATGCAGACCACAGGAGACATACAATGCAGACCACAGGAGACATACAATGCAGACTACAGGAGACATACAATGCAGACCACAGGAGACATACAATGCAGACCACAGGAGACATACAATGCAGACCACAGGAGACATACAATGCAGACCACAGGAGACATACAATGCAGACCACAGGAGACATACAATGCAGACCACAGGAGACATACAATGCAGACCACAGGAGACATACAATGCAGACCACAGGAGACATACAATGCAGACCACAGGAGACATATAATACAGACCACAGGAGACATGATACAGACCATAGGAGACATAATACAGACCACATGAGATCTATAATACAGACCACAGGGGGCATATAATACAGACCACAGGGGGCATATAATACAGACCACAGGGGGCATATAATACAGACCACAGGAGACATATAATACAGACCACAGAAGACATAATACAGACCATAGGAGACATATAATACAGACGACATGAGATATATAATACAGACCACAGGGGGCATATAATGCAGACCACAGGGGGCATATAATACAGACCACAGGGGGCATATAATACAGACCACAGGGGGCATATAATGCAGACCACAGGGGGCATATAATACAGACCACAGGGGACATATAATGCAGACCACAGGGGACATATGATGCAGACCACAGGGGACATATGATGCAGACCACAGGGGACATATAATGCAGACCACAGGGGGCATATAATACAGACCACAGGGGGCATATAATACAGACCACAGGGGGCATATAATACAGACCACAGGGGGCATATGATACAGACCACAGGGACATATGATACAGACCACAGGAGACATATAATACAGACCACAGGGGACATATAATGCAGACCACAGGGGGCATATAATACAGACCACAGGTGGCATATAATACAGACCACAGGGGGGCATATAATACAGACCACAGGGGGCATATGATACAGACCACAGGGACATATGATACAGACCACAGGAGACATATAATACAGGCCACAGGGGACATATGACACAGACCACATGAGATATGTAATACAGACCACAGGGGACATATAATGCAGACCCCAGGGGACAAATAATGCATTTTCCCCCAGAAGACCAATGATACAGTCTCCATCAGGGGACCCCAGGGGCAAATAATGCAGACCACAGGGG